>NC_084606.1:16185290-16330290 GCF_033807715.1 Cololabis saira | reverse complement strand
TGAATCCAGAATGTATGAGATTTTTTTTGTTTTTGTGTTTGCATTACAGAAAATCACAATATTCTAATTTTCTGAGACAGTCCTGTATATATTGGTTCTATAAGTATTGTTGTTGACCGATAACTTGTGCTGATGCTGTACCAAAGAATTGGGTTTTTTTATTTATTTTATTTAATTTTTTATTTTTTCAGGAGGGGGGTATTTAGTATTTTAAAGTGACTTCTCTGAATGTTCGAGGGACGAAATTGAAAATCCCTTTTTTGCTATCCCCTTACAAATGCATCTTCTTTTTGATTTCTTCTTGATTTATTTATTTAATTGGTATTAGTTTTGGATTGACTGCACATCGGATTTTGGGTGATGATTTGTTTTATTTATTCATTGATTGATTTATTTTTTATTTTCTCCTCCACCTATTTTTTCTTTTTTTCCTTTTTTTTTGGATAGTTCATACAGGTACTCATCAGGGAAAGCAAAGGGGTTTTGGTGGTCCCTGAATATGCGTTCTCTTCGGGATCCTCTCACGATCCGCGCACCGAGCTCCACTTGGATTCTCTTCGACAGGGCATGCCATTTTCCAAGAGAGCTGATTGGTCAGTGGGCAGTGCTTTTACACCCGGCGATCTGTATCTCGAACATAACCTGCTCCGGAGCAGGTTAGCTGTTCAGCATAAGTTACCATGGCGATAAGAAGTGAACCACCGTCGTAGTCCTGAAAACCCAGGGTTAAACCTGAAGTTACCTCGCTAACCCCAAATCCCGCTTCGTAGTACAGGCCCCAGGTGCAAGAATAGGCTTTCCTTTGAGCAGGAGGATGTGATTTGGCGTGAGTGCTTCCAAGTCATTGGCCTCATCAGATACTTTAGTAATGGGGCGGTCATTCAGAATGGCCTCTACCTCACACAGGATGGTATGGAGGCTTTCATCGTCCAAAGATTGTTGGTGTAGAACAGAACACAAGATGTTTCGGACCATTCTGATGAGCCGCTCCCACACACCACCATGGTGAGAAGCAGCGGGGGTGTTAAAGCTCCAATCAATACCTTTTTGCAAAAGAGTACTGTGAATCTTGCTGTGATCTAAGGCAGCCAAGGCCTCTCGCAACTCTCGCTCAGCTCCAACAAAGTTTGTGCCGTTATCTGACCTCAAACTAGTGACTTGACCTCTGCGGCACGTGAACCTCCTTATGGAATGAATGCAGGAATCTGTATTCAGAGAATAGGCAATCTCCAAATGTACAGCCCTGCTAGCCATACAGGTAAAGATGACGCCATACCGTTTGACCACGGCACGTCCTCTCTTGACATCTATGGGGCCGAAATAATCCACTCCTACATGTGTGAAAGGAGGCAAATCTGGCCTGATTCTTTCCTTTGGCATGTCGGCCATTTTCTGTTCACTGGGCTGTCCTCGATGCCGTCGACAGATCACACAGTCCGATATTATCCTTCGACAGGCAGAGTTAGCATTTGTGATCCAGTATCTACGCCGCAAAGTTGAGAGCATATGGTTTCTTCCGGCATGTCCAAGCTGCTGATGTATGGATCGTAGAATGAAATTGGATACATGTTGACTCTTAGACAGTATTACAGGGTGTTTGAGTTCCTCAGGTAAAGCTGCCCGACTGAGTCTTCCACCCACTCTCAACAACCCATCCTTCCACACAGGATCCAACCTGTAAATGTCACTCGTTCTCTTCACACCAGATGCTCCACCCTTCAATGCAGAGATTTCATCCTTGAAGGCTGCGTGCTGACTGAAGTGGATAATGGCAGATTCTGCTCTGGTGAGGTCACTTACAGACAGAAACTGATTGCCAACTGTATCTCTGACCTTTTGTGAGCCTGTAGCAGTAAAAGAAGCAACCACTTCCTTCCTCTTTCTCCTTAGCTCCAGGAGTATCGTTTTGAGCCGAAGGAACCAAGCAACAGTGGTCTTGAGCTTTGTCCACTCTGAAAAGAAACTCATGAGCTTAGCAGTTGCATCCTCAGAGTGTGTATTGATGACATTCACAATAACATTCCTTTTGACCTCTGGATCTTGTGAGGAAATGGGCTGTGGATCAAAGGGTCTTGGCCAATCAACTTCGGGGTGTCGCAGAAAATCAGGGCCCTCAATCCACCTTGTGCATGCTAGAAAGCTATTTGCAGTCAGACCTCCGGAGGCTTCGTCAGCAGGATTATCCCTAGAGCTGATATGCCGCCACTGAACAACCTTTGTAGCTTCTCTTATAGAAGCCACTCTGTTTGCTACAAAGGTATGAAATCGTTTGGTTTCATTACTTATGTATTTCAGCACCGTCTGACTGTCAGTCCAGAAACATGAGTCCTCCAACTGTAGTGATAGCTCTTTCCTCAGCATCCTGTCTACTTTGACAGCCAGCACAGCAGCGGTAAGTTCAAGGCGAGGAATTGTCGTCTGTTTTAATGGTGCAACTCTAGCCTTGCCCAACATAAATGCAAGATGCACTTTTTCCTGGCTCTCCAGCCTAAGGTAGGACACTGTGCCATAACCATGGTCACTGGCATCTGCAAAATGATGCAACTGTGCATGTAGGGGTCCTCTAAAATCGCTCGGCTTGATGCAACGATCCATCTTAAACTCTGCCACCCTTCCCAGGTCCAGCAGCCATCCTGTCCATCGTTGCGAGAATATCTGGGGTATAGGGTCATCCCAGGACATGTTTTTTCTGCACATTTCTTGCAACAATAGCTTTGGTAACAAGGTAAAAGGTGATAGAAATCCTAATGGGTCGTAGATGGAACTAATGATTGAAAGGATTCCACGTCTGGTGTGTGGCCGTATTTCAACTGCAGGTTTGAATGTGAAACTGTCACTTTCCGCACACCAACTCAATCCGAGTGCCATCTCCACAGGCAGAGTGTCTTGTTCCAGATGTAGCTGCCTGGTTGGTTTTGAGCGCTTTGACTCAGAAATGGATGACAATACAGCCCGACTGTTGCTTGTCCACTTTAACAGCTGAAATCCTCCTTTTGAGCACAAGATGGTGAGATCCTCAACGAGCTGCATTGCTTCTTCCTCTGTGGGCAAAGACTTCAGACAATCATCCACGTAGAAGTTATTGCAGATGGTATCTGTCACCTTCTCTGGGAAGTCAGCCTTATTGTCCTCTGCAGTCCTCTTCAAAGCATAGTTGGCGCAACTCGGGGAGGAAACTGCCCCAAAGATGTGCACTCTCATTCTATGTTCTACTGGACGCATTGAGGTGTCTCCGTTTGGCCACCACAGAAAACGAAGAAAATCCACATGCTTTTCTGACACTCTTACTTGATGGAACATAGCTTGGATATCCGTCATCAGAGCAACATGTTCTTCTCTGAATCTTGTTAAGACACCAAAGAGAGAGTTAGCGAGGTCGGGACCTTGCAACAGCTGACAGTTTAATGAAGTTCCTTTGAATCTTGCCCCACAGTCAAAAACAACCCTCAGAGTTTTCTTTTTTGGGTGGTACACCCCGTGATGAGGGAGATACCACACACTGCCATCTTTACCATCCAACTGGTCCTGAGGCACTACTTCCGCATATTCATTGTCAATCATGCCAGTAAGAAATGCTGTGTACTCCTCCTGGTAGGTCTTATTCCGTTCAAACTTCCTCTTGAGACTTTGAATGCGCTGTTCAACTATGCACCTGTTGTTGGGCAAGATGATGTCATCCACCTTAAAGGGTAAGTCCATACAGTAATGACCATCCTGCATGCAAGTGGACTTTTCTAAGGTCTCCATAAACCTTAGATCTTCCCTTGACATCTCATGCTTCTCCAACGTCTTCTCATTGAAGTCCTGGTTGTATTGAGAGATCAACAGCTCCTCGAGCCTGGCGACGGATATCCTGTTGGCACAAATGGTTGAGCAGCTTCTCTGACAACAACCATTATTGCTCCTTGCAGAACCGTTGATGACCCACCCCAATAGGGTCCTCACGGCATATGGTCCATCACCTTCGCTGTTGATGATCTCCCAGGGCTCCATAAGCTTTGGCGCATTAGTCCCAATTAAGACTTCCACCTCAGCATCCAAGTCTGGGATCCTGATATCTCGCAGATATTTCCATTTTGTAATGTCTTGCTGAGTGGGAATGTTGCTCCTTGACACAGGGATTGTTTCCTGCGTGTAGGTCTCTGGGAGCTCCACAAATTGATTTCCATCCAACTTGGATACTTCCAGTCCTGAGATCACTTGACTTTCCACGACCTTTTCTTGGCCCATAGTGCGCAGTAGGATGTTGGTTGTTTTGCCTTGTAGGTTCAGCTTCTTCACGAAAGTGTTAGTACAAAAGGTAGATGTACTTCCAGGATCCAAGAAGGCATATGTCCGCAGCACCTTATCTCCCTTTTTAGATTTTATCTGTACTGGCACGATGGAAAGAGTACAGTTGTCATCTCCGGCCCCAGTACAACCACATGCCTTTAAGGAGACAAGGGCACTGCTGACAGGTGTTTCTAATTCCTTGTTCTTGTCTTTGCTGTGGATGTGCAATATAGTAGGGTGCTTTAGACTGCACTCACTGCAGGTCAGACGGCTCCTGCACTCCTTACTCATGTGGCCAGCCTTCAAGCATCCAAAGCACATTCCTTTTCCTCTCAGGAACTCAATCTTCTCCCTTTGAGAAAGCTTGTTCAGCCTTGAACAATTGAGCAATGGGTGTGACTCCTGACAGTAGAGACAAGATTCTGAGGATGACTCCTTTGATGCTATTGACTGTCTGGGAATCTTGTGCACTGGGGGTTTGGTTACAGCATGGTCGGTTGCTGAAATGGTGGTTGCAAAACTGCTTCCTTTGATGTTGCTCCTGGGTAGCAGTTTGCTTGCATTTACAGACTTCGAGGTGTTTGGTCGAACATCTGAAATATCACCAAACAGTGGATGAGACAAGACTTTGACTTGCTTCTCCAGAAAGCACACCATGTCAAGGAATGTAGCTCTGTAGCCTCGTCGCTCCTGTATGTCACAAGCTGTGGACCTCCACTTTTCCCGCAGCTTGTATGGCCACTTCATTAAGACATGCCTCATGTGAGATGGAACGTTCAACTCCTCCATATATTGTAACTCTGTCATAGCGTTGCAGCAACCTCTTAGGAACAGCGCAAACTCCTGCAGTGCCTGTATGTCTTCTGTTTTAATTACAGGCCATCCAAATGCTTTGTTCATGTATGCTGTTGCTATTCTGTGCTCATTGCCGAAATGTTCCTTTAAAAGACATTTTGCTGTTTGATACCCTTGTTGCGGTGTCATGTGAAGGCAGCTTCGCACCAGCTCCCGGGGCTGCCCCCTGGTGTACTGTTCCAGGAAATACAAACAGTCTTGGTAACTGCTAGTTCTCTCTTCAATGCAATGCTCAAACGTTCTCATAAAGGAGACAAACTGCAATGGGTCACCATCAAATATGATAATGTCTCTTTGTGGTAAAGTAGCTGACAGTTGTTGTTGTACGAGCATGTTGGTGATTTCATTCTGCCTCTGCATAATTCCACAAATAGCATCCTGGTCCACTGTATTTTGCACTGATGATCTGCTCTGTGCAGACTGATGATGTAGGGCATGAGACATTCCTGTGTTTGGTTGCAACTGTGGCCTGAGAGTGATATCCTTTTTTAGTGATTTCTCCTCTTCCTCCTTTAGGCGTGTTTTAATGTAAACTTTAGGTCGCACGTCACCTATTGGAGTAATGGGTGGCAGAGTCGGGCTTAGATGCAAAGCTGTGGTGTTTCTTTTCGGCACGAACTCACTGGCCTTTGGGTTGAATTCATGGCTTGGTACGTTAAGTGCTCTGCTCACGTAAGAATTCATGCCATCCGAACATCTGCCAACATCACTGCCTTCCAGCACAGAAAGTCTTGCAGCAGCAATGGCTATTTGTGCATCAAGCTCCAGTTGTTCCTTCCTTTTCTTTAATTTGATTGTTTCTTGTCTGAGTTTTTCCTCTTGTTCCTCCAAATCATGTTTCCTTTGCAGAGCAGCAGCTTTCTCTTCTAAAGCCGCTTTCTCTGCCTTTGCCCTTAAACGTGCAGATGAAACACTGGAAGCATATGATCTGAGAGAGTGGTCTTTTCTGCTCGACCTTTTACTTGACACATTAGACACACTGTCACCCGGATTGATGTCATCACAGCATTTAAATTTTGCATTTTTATCACCACCAGCATTTTCATTTTCACCACAATTAGCAGCAGCAGCATTTTCATCATCAGTTGCATTTTCATCACAATCAACTCCATTTTCCTTCAACCATGTTGATATTTCTTCCACAAAAACCTCATTGCAGGACCTCTTTGTGTGAAACCATGTTTCCTGTTTTCTCTGCTCCTCCTCTGGGAGAGAAAACTCAGTAAGCAATGTGTTGTGGAGATCAGAAGCCTTTTGACACAGTGTTTCAAAACTTTTTAGGTTTTGTTTAATAACAGAAACATTTTCACTGGAAGTCAAGAGAGCAGTGATTTGTGCTTTTAATTTGCTTGCTTCTTTAAACTTCACATTCCTTTCTTTTTGAAGCCTTTCAATCTCCATCATGAGCCCTTTGACAGTATGCTTTCTTATTCTTTTTTCCACATCACATTCAATTTCCTTAGTCTCACTTTCATCAATATTAATGCGCAAATCACTCATTTCAACAGATGTGTATTTTGAGAAGTTTCACGGATCAATATTGCGCCCTTTGCCAGCTGCGCAGAGCGTTTGCACCTCCAGTCTGTCCAGACAACACACTCCCGTTCAACAATGCGTCAATCCTCCACCACTTTGCATTGAAAGTCATCAGATCTGGCCGTTAATGCAGGATCTCATGTTCATAGCAGCCCACTGCCGCATACAGCGCTTCGCCGTTTCCAGTCCATGAATCCATTACACTTATACTTGCTTACATGCGAACTGGGGACCTCCAGGCGCGTTATGACAGGAAACTTGTCCTACCTTTCGCAGATGAGGTTGATGAACATTTACCGGCCAGGGATAACAGATGAGGTTAGCAGCTCTGCAATCCGCATTTCCAAATGCTCCAATAATCCATGTGAGATCAGGGTTTTTTACTTGTATAGCGACTATCCTGTCAAACAATTAGCCACTCGGCTGGGTGCGGGACGGGACTTCTTTTTTGACGCGCTCAGCTGATGGATGAGTGAATGAATGAAAAGTACACAGCAACGTCCACTGTCGGGTGAGGTTCCCATTTATTATCCTTACTGTATATTTCCAAGCATGTTTATAGTATGGCAGAACTGTTTATGGAGTGATCTGAATTAATTGTGATGGTGATGGCTGGTAGTAAAGCTGTCTTTAAAGAGCGGTAAAAAACCGTGCGGTCTCCCCGTCACCCATGCATTAATTGGCCGCCCAGAACACCTGCACCTAAATACCAATTGCACCGGTAGTGACGTGGACCCAAACCACCATCTAACCTGCCACCAAGTGACAACTTGTAAATAAACAAAAAGACTGAAATAAGCAGACAAACAATGGCTCCTACAGTAGTAGTAGCAGTAGTAGTACTAGTAGTAGTAGCAGTAGTAGTAGTAGTAGTAGTAATAGTAGCAGTAGTAGTAGTAGCAGTAGTAGTAGTAGTAGTAGTAGTAGTAGTAGTAGTAGTAGTAGTAGTAGTAGTAGTAGTAATAATAGTAGCAGTAGTAGTAGTAATAGTAGCAGTAGTAGTAGTAGCAGTAGTAGTTAGTAATAGTAGTAGTAGTAGTAGTAGTAGTAGTAATAGTAGCAGTAGTAGTAGTAGTAGTAGTAGTAGTAGTAGTAGTAGTAGCAGTAGTAGTAGTAGTAGTAGTAGTAGTAGTAGCAGTAGTAGTAGTAGTAGTAGTAGTAGTAGCAGTAGTAGTAGTAGTAGTAGTAGTAGTAGTAGTAGTAGTAGTAGTAGTAGCAGTAGTAGTAGTAGTAGTAGTAGTAGTAATAGTAGTAGTAGTAGTAGTAGTAGTAGTAATAGTAGCAGTAGTAGTAGTAGTAGCAGTAGTAGTAGTAGTAGTAGTAGCAGTAGTAGTAGTAGTAGTAGTAGTAGTAGTAATAGTAGTAGTAGTAGTAGTAGTAGTAGTAGTAGTAGTAGTAGTAGTAGTAGTAATAGTAGCAGTAGTAGTAGTAGTAGTAGTAGTAGTAATAGTAGTAGTAGTAGTAATAGTAGTAGTAGTAGTAGTAGTAGTAGTAGTAGTAATAGTAGCAGTAGTAGTAGTAGTAGTAGTAGTAGTAGTAGTAGTAGTAGCAGTAGTAGTAGTAGTAATAGTAGTAGTAGTAGTAGTAGTAGTAGTAGTAGTAGCAGTATTAGTAGTATTGTTCATAGGCTGCCCTGAAGTTTAGGACGTTACATCCACTTATTTGCCATTGCTATCTTTTGCAATTAAAAATAACAAACTTGTCGTTAGCAATCAAAACTTACATGTGACTTTATTGCATATGGAGCAGGAAGGTCAGATCAATCAATCACTCACAATGTATTTAAGGTACACATTTAATTGCCTTGTGTGAACATGTGCTAAATACTAGCCTTTTGCGATTAGATCTCCACGAAACAAGTTTGAAAGTGAGGTGTGAACAGGGCCTTTGAAATTCTGCATACTTCCTGTTTGTTTTTTTAAACACTCTCAAACACTACATACTGTACATTTCTAGGTGGGGCACTTCAGCAGAAGCCAGGCAGCGTGGTCGCACCGTGTACTCTTGTGTACTACATGGTACGTAGTACTATATGTCGTGGGCAGTTTCACAGACAGCGGAAGTTTTTGTGCAGCTTTTATTTGCTTCCTCCCTTTTTTGTTTCACTCCCGGTGTAAGTCAATTGATAGTGTACACTTTATTTTTTTATCAGGTTCAGAGAGAAAAAAGTGCACCCAATATGTCTTTAAAGGTATTGTGACATCATTTTTAACATGCTTTTAACACTATTAAAAGTCTTGGGCAACATCCCTCAAATGTGTCTAAAAGAGTGTAACAAGAAAAACTTCACTCTAGTAATCTTTTCCTGGCTTTTTATTACAGTGTTTTTTTGCGCCGTGAAAAATGCTTCCTTTCCCCCCTTTCCTGTCAATCATTGCTCCGCTCCTCCTCCAAACCTCCTCCTCCTCCAGCCATACGCTCACAGCGGCGTCGGAGCGACAGGCGAAGCATGCACGGAAAAGCAGGAGGGCGAACCACAGCAAACAATCATAAAAATAAAGGCATGCAAGCAGCACTGTCCCCTTATCTTAAGTCCAGTCAGTGGCCGCGGGTCTTCTTAGCAGTTTTCCTCCGGTGATTAGAACAAAAGAGGCGTGTTAAGCTCTATTTATGGTTCCGCGTTAAATCGACGCAGAGCCTACGCCGTAGGGTTCAGCGTATGGTGCGCGTCGCCGCGTAACCCTACGCCGTAGATTCTGCGTCGGTGTAACGCGGAACCATAAATCAGCCTTTATGGTGCGCTGGAGAGGAGCGGAGGCAGGGAGCTGGGTGGAGGGGGCGGTGATTTAGCGGATCGTTACGTAACGACCCGCCACCAAACCACATGCGCCGTTTTTGAATAGTTATGCGGAAAATCCCAGAAAGCACACAATACACTGAATGTTAAAAGTTCGTTGTTTTTTGGGTGTAATTGATGTCAAGACACCCAACAAAACACAAAAAATCAAGAAAAATGTGTTTTTCATGTCACAATCCCTTTAAAGTTTAATATAACAGGAAATAGTTATAAAAAAAGATATAGTCTATAAAGGAAGTACAATCTTTGCCGAGCGACAGGATCTCTCCTGGCGTAGTTCACAGTGAAAACAATTAATGAACAAAAACCACGATTCAGACAAAAGATGCAACAACAACTAAACCCGTCCTCACTACATCAGGCATGGAGAAGGTAGGCGAGGCCACCTGCTGCTGATCAGTGCGCTGAGTCATTTATGATCAAATCTTATAAACGTCTGGCAACCTAGAAGTACAAGTTCAGACAGTTCAGTAGCCTGGAGCATTTAGAGGTGTGTTAACTCAATGCCAAACAGGAAAGACATCAGAATGAAAAAATAAATAAAAATAGCAAGTGGAAAATAACTAGTCTAATTTATTAAGATTAAGGAAACCAAAGAATATTTGCATACAATTACAAATGGACTAAACTAGATTTACCACAACTGATAGTTAATGCTACAAAGATCCCAAAACTAAGAACTGAAAGTTGAAGGAAGGTATAATTAAAAGTTGTTTTAATTAAAGATAGGTCTTTTCAATCATCCTAACTGAAAACCATGTAGCTGAATTTGTTTCTTAGACTGAACTTCCTCCCCGTCATCAACCAGGTTCAGCAGTCTGATCAGATAGAAATGGAGCTCAAGCGCCTCCACTCTTCATCCAGCTCCATTTCACTGCTTTTCTCGGTAAATATAACCAGGGGATCCGAGTTTTTCTCGTCCTGTTTTATGTGCGGACTGAAATATGGATAAAGCTCATCTCTAAATAAGCACTTTGTGAACGAGTAGATGTGAGACCGAGCCGGCACATCGTAGAAGGAGACGAGACCTTCGTCGTAGTCCACAAACACCCCGACCTTCCCAGGTTTCTCTTTCAGGGACAGACGGACGGGTGGCGCCGTCATGGCTGCGTAGTTCTCCTCTTCGTAATGCACCAAAACCCAGTAGCCTTTATCTGGGGTGAGAGTGAGTTTCCCTTTGCGGTTGGCAGCACCTGTAGCTACGCCCAGATCCCAGCCGGTCTTCTCGTTGACCTCCACCTCCCAGTACGACCGTCCAGATGTGAAGCAGTTGAGCCCCAGTACGCTGCCGAACAGATCAAACCTGTCCGGAGCATCGGCCACTTCCTGGTCCTCTCCTCCGTCTTTGACCTCCTTCCCATCCTCGGAAACAACAAGGCGTTGGTGGGCGGTGGATGGATCCAGCTTTACATCCACTGTTGAGTTCAATTAAAAAATAATTATTTATTAGCTATATGTAGGGATGGGCGATTTTGGACAAAAATAAAATCCTGATTTTTTCCTCTGAAAACCCGATTTTCGATTTCGATTTTTTTGGTAAAACTACAAAAGACAATGGAATAAATTGTTTCAAATATTTTATCTTTATTTTTAAAGAAAAATAGCAAACACATTTCCCTATTGGGAATGAAGTGCAATTGAAAGATACTGTAAATCCTCCTTGAGTTTAGTAAAGTGACAACATTTACAATATTCTTGACCAAACAAAGAGCCACCAGCTGCAAAAAAGGAAAATCGATTTTCCGATTTCCCTTTTTTTTAACATCGATTGTGATTAATAAATCCGATTTAGATTTAAAATCGATTAATCGCACAGCCCTAGCTATATGGTCTATTTTTAAAGGATAATGTTAGAAAAAGTAAAATTTATCACCTACCAGTGAACTGTGAGAGTCTCTTAAGTTCTGAAAATGAGAAGAAGAGTTGAAGATCAGTTCAGTCAACATTAATTTAACCTTTATTGCCATCAAGCTCTTACCAGTGGAGGTCAGCGTCTCAAGCTCTTCTTGAACTTTCTCCATCATTCTTAATGTGTTGCTTCTCATGGTGCCAAAGGACAGTGACGTGTCTAGCTCCACCTTTGTCCAGTCCTTGAAGTCAGTCTGGACCACAAGAGATGGGTACTTCTGAGAAACAGAAAAAACAAGACAAGACAATTCAACTCACCGTCTGAAAACAGCACTAACCTTTATTTAACCAGGAGAACCTCGTTGAGATTAAACATGTCTTTTCCAAGAGTGTCCTGGTCCTGGATTGAACTACGTATTTTCTGGACTATAAGCCGCACCTGTATATAAGCCGCATCCGCTCTATTTAAAAAAAAAGATATGCAAGCTGCAGATATTTATGTTGTTATATTAGGCATTTACTACATGTACAGAACCATTTTGAACTGTAAATGATGTACATGTTTGTACCTAAATAGATCCTTTCCTAACAGTGTCTTTTAACACGGCAGCAACTTTGCTGATTAAAACTGGACAGAATCAAGAGAAAATAACCGGTATTTATTTATCTATTTATCTGTTTGAAATCTGTTTCTACCTACTTCTATCTGCTAAAGAAGAAGTAGCGTATTCTTTTTTGCATTTATTTTGTCTTAGTTTTTATTCTAATTCCGGTTAGCACTCCCCCTAGCGGTGGAAGAAAAATCCACAGAATAGCCGCACCTTTGTATAAGCCGCATGGTTGAAAACCTATGAAAAAAGTAGCGGCTTATAGTCCAGAAAATACGGTATACATAATTAAATAAATGAAACTGGAGCGTATACTTTGAAGTACACCCTCTCTCACCTGCAGGAAAAGGATGTGGTCCTCAAGCGCCGATATGTCCTCCAGCTCAGAGATCGTCCTCTGCAGTTTATCAATTTCAGCCTCCAGCTCGTCTTTGAGGTCTTTGGCCTCTTTTTCTAGTAGTTGCCTCCTCTCCTCTAGCGGCTGATGTAGCGCTGCCTGGGCCAACTCCAAAATGGCATTCACCGCCGTGAACACGGCGTCGATGTCCCACCACTCGTTTTCCAATTCTTTCTAGAATGGAGAAGCATATGTAGTCATGTATTTGACATTTCACTTCTTTTTTTCTGTCTTTTGTTACTGTATACTTTATATTATCGGTATTTTAAACAAAAAAATCATTCATTTATTTAAAACTACAGTAAATCTAAAATACTTTATTAAACTCCAAAGGGAAATGGTATCAACTTGTAAGAACAAAATACCATATGTGTCCTAAATATAGTCACAATAGTTATCTAGTGGAGTTTCTGGTTTATCCACCTCATGTCAACTTAACTTGACATTTGTTAGAGCTCAGATAATAATAAAATATGAAAAGTGCTCACAGGTTTCATGGTGGTCCTGGTTTACCTTGTGGTGTCAGTCTATATGTTTTTTAGATGGAGTTCAACTAACGGATTAACCAGTAACCAACTTTATGGCACTCACATAATTTTACCGTGTCTTAGCACATCCCCATTTATCCCCTACGAGCCTTATATAGTTGTCCCAAAGACGATTCCCACAAGGGGCCTATAATACCCCTTTTCCACCAAACCGGTTCCAGGCTGGTTCTGGTTCTGGGACAGTGCTGAGTTTGGAACCGGACTTTCTGTTTCCACTGACAAAGAACTGACTCTGGGCCAGAAAAAACAGTTCCAAGGTAGCACTGACTCTTTGCTGGGCTAGAGGAAAGAACCACTTACGTAAGCGGAGAGGGCGGAGTTATTAAGACCAACGGCAACAGGAATTAATCTGGATGCAGCAAAGCAGCAGTGGTCTGTGGAGGAGACAACCTGTCTTTTAGTGATACCGTTCACGGAGGGTGCTAAACGGACCAAGTCTGTATTAGAGCAAATACGTTGTTGCTTTAACTTTCGCGTCAATGCAAGCACAGCGACGTAACTGACGTCTGCAGCGACATAATGACTGCGCCCGTCGTTACGTAACAACTGAGCGATATACATACTGTCGGTTGGCCTCCGATGCGTGAAACCACGCCCACAACTAACTCCGGAGTTTCCTGTGAGTACCAGAATGTATCGGGCTGAAATATTTTCCCCGGAAGTGTGCATTTTTTCCCCGCAATGGTATTTTTTTGCCATGTTAAGCTAGGAAGGTAGTTTTTCACCATGTCTTCACATTCAAAACGTCTTTTTTGGCAATTGCGGATTAATCAGTGAGCGCTTAGTTGACGTTACATTTTTTAAATTATATTTATATAATGTATTATGACTATTTTGCTTAGACATTTACAGATTCAACAATGAGAACATATAGAGACATACACTTCTGTAAAGTCAGAAGCAGCAGATCATAGTGGAGGTAAAAGGGAGAAGAAACATATACAAGGAATTATCAGTGATCTTACTGACATAGGCTAAAAAAAATATTAGAGTTAAAATATTTATTAGGGACTATTTTCATTAGACAATTGGAGATTCATCAGTGAGCTGAGAACAATAATAGCCTACTATATACAGTAACGGTCAAAAGCCAATCACAAGACGGAACGTCATCATGTACGGGAGACCTCCGATAAAAAAAAGCAGGTGGGAAAAAAAAGCACAGACCGCCATTTTTTTCGTAGCGGTGTATCGCGTCATTCAGGCAGCCAATCAGCACAGAGCCTCATTATCATAGCCCCGCCCACTCAGAATCCTGCATAGATAATGCGGTTAGTGAATGGGAAGATAAAGACATGGCTCAGAGGCTGAATTTCTAATTTATTTAGAAAAAACAATCAAAAGCTTGGTTTTAAGACATTCAAGGCCTGTTTAAAATAGGTATTAGATGCCATAATAGGTCCCCTTTAAATATTTGTTCTTGCTTCGCTAATTGACGGTGGACCTCAGAAGATGCATATGATGTTATCAAAGACAGAGGCTTCTTTCAGTGTTTGATTTTCTGTCTTTCTTTTGCAGCATACCTTGCAACTTTTTAGGGCTTCACTGATCTCCTCCACCTTGGTTTCCCTCTTCTTAATCTCCTGTTTCAGCTCTCTCTTGGAGTTTTCAAGTTGAGCCTTAAGAAGAAAAAAAACATAAAAAACATATTCAGATATCACTTCCACTTCCTGTTTCTTAAAAAATACTTTTGGTATACTTTCTTCCTTTTTTGCTAAATTTGGTTCCACATATTTTACCTTTGCAACTCTAAATATTTCTTAATGATGCACTTTTGTCAAGACTTGATCTGATGAGGGGACACACCTTTTTCTTGTCCCATTCGTCTTCGGTCGGGACAACTTCCTGCTGTCCCTCCTCCATACACTGCACACAAATGCACATCTGCTGCTTCCTGCTGTACAGCTCGAAGGCCCGTCCATGTGTCAGACAGGCTCTCGCGTCCAGGTTCTCCACAGGTTCCACCAGCCGGTGGCCCTTCAGCCTTTTAGACGAGTAGTGATTCTTGACATGGCTTGGGCAATACGAGGCAACGCACATGAGGCAGGACTTCTCAGCCTTCATCTTGGGCTCGGTGCAGACGTCACAGGCCACTTCCCCGGGAGCCCCCGAGTACTTGTGACGCAGAGTATTCTTCATCTGTTCAGCAATGTCTCGCAGCACAATATTCACTTCAGGTTGCGTGTTCACATACTTTTTGCAAAGGGGACAAACGTCGGTCACGTAGTGAAAATGCCTGCCCAGGCAACTCCTGCAGAACGAGTGACCGCAGGCCGTGGTGACCGGGTCGGTGAACGTCTCCATGCAGATGGAGCAGGAGAGGTGCTTCTCCAGCGAGCAGGGCTCGCTGGGTGATGCGACAGCGCAGGCCATGCCTGCCTGGAAACAGGACAACAAAGTGACTCAGAAAGAAAGTATTAGTTCTATCTTGCTCATTTTTGATCTATTAAATGTTATCTTTAACAATGTAATCATTACCTGAGCTGTCAAGTTTCTGGCGGGGCTCCAACTTTTGCTCGAGCAGGGCTCGCTGGATGATGCGGCAGCGGAGGCCATGCCTGCCTGGAAACAGGACAACAAAGTGACTCAGAAAGAAAGTATTAGTTCTATCTTATGGAGGATTTTTTGTGCCAAAATTAAATGAATAAATACATCATTAATGAATTCAAATGGGAATGAAATATATCATTAATTAATTCAATGTGTCATTAATTACTTAAAATTAGAATGAAATATGTCATTAATTAATTAAATGTGTCATTAATTACTTAAAATTAGAATGAAATATGTCATTAATTAATTAAATGTGTCATTAATTACTTAAAATTAGAATGAAATATGTCATTAATTAATTAAAATACAATTCATTTTAAGTAAAAATATATATTTATTATTTCAGCATTTAATTAATTAATGACACATTTAATTAATGATTTCGTGTTGCGTGTGAATCATGAAATGTAAAACTGCATTTAATTAATTAATGACACATTTAATTAATGATTTTGTGTTGCGTGTGAATCATGAAATGTAAAACTGCATTTAATTAATTAATGACACATTTAATTAAAGATTTTGTGTTGCTGAATCATGAAATGTAAATGTAAAACTGTCAGTTTCACTTACTGAAATGTATTTTAATTAATTAATTACACATTTAATTAATTAATGATACATTTCATTCCCATTTTAATTAATTAATGATGTATTTATTTATTTAATTTTGGCACAAAAAATCCTCCATACTATCTCGCTCATTTTTGATCTATTAAATGTTATCTTTAACAATGTTGTTATTACCTGAGGTGTCATGTTTCTGGGGGGGCTACAACTTCTGCTTGCGTCTCCTTCCTGTATTTGTTGCCCTAAAACCGAGCAAAGAATAATAACACACCTTTAATATTTTATGCTGGCATGGTGCTGCATGTGACTGCAGGTATTCTGAAGACATTTTTATTTCCTCTTCCAAACGTTGCACAACAAAGTGCCGTCAAGTTAGCAAGCGCTGGAATGTAACACGCAGGTTATCAACCGTCTCTAAAGGGCAGCATTTTTAATCAATACTTTTACTATTCAACCATCTGTTTTACCTTTTTTGTGTGGTTTCTCCATTCCTGATTTCCACCTGGGATGGGGTCCTTCGAGAGGTGAACAATATCCAATTTACTGTTTGAAAATGGATAGAAAGCACCTACGGCAAGAGAATGAGGAGAAATAACTTCAGATCACATCCCGCCCTGCCACCTGAAGGTTATCATCAAGGCACACCTCCAGGATAAATAAACAGAGGGCGTGACTGCTCGATCACAACCCCAGAAAGTTATAAAAGCAACAAGATTCATGAAACAAAAAGTCTTCCTGAAATTAACGAAGTGGGCAAAAAGCTCTTGTGTAAAAGATGAGCGCGATGACACATCCTAACGCCGAGTGCCCTCCACTGTGGAGTAAATGATTGAGGAGGAGGATAAAGTAAAGTATGACACTTCTCATTAACAGCTTTAGAAGAAGTGATCAGAATGGAATAATGTATTAAAAACAGCATGTATTTCATAGTTTTACCTTCTGGCTGCTGAGTCTCTTCTCTTCTCACAGTTGTCAGTCTCCTCTCTCTCCTCTCTTCCTTTCTCTAGTCCCAGCTAGTGTGTGAGTGTGTCTTTCCTGTTGGACTTCCTTCATGTATTAAGTTTCATTTCTGTTAAAAAGACCAGCCAACCACCTCCTTTATTCAAAAAGGTAAGCTAACAGGCAAATGAGCAGCAAAAAAATCCCTCTGTTTGTTTGCGGCGGGGCTCGTTGCATGTTTACCAGCAGATCAAATATCTCTGCTTGCCAGGACGTTTTGATAAAGTGCAGATTCTGGTTTCATGCACGCAGCCTTGTGCATTGCTCAATATGAAGCTTTTTAGTTTCATTTTTTATTTCCCAAAAGAAGAAGAAAAGAAAGAAAGAAAACATAAAAGCTGCTTGTATGAACCTGCATAAATATGCACATTTTATTCATTTGCCACCAGAGGAAGGAACGTTAATGCTGAAGCATTAAACAACATTCAGAAGTTACAATCACAAAAGTTTTCTTTTTCTTTTATAAGGATAAATACTTTAACGTAGGATGAACAGATATATACAAACAGAAAAGGACGGATAGAGAAAGGGAGGAGCATTCCCTGTTCAGTTGTATAATAAGTGTGGTGTGTGTGGAATGTGTGAGTTAAGTCTGTGAGTGTCTGTCTTAAGTGTCTGTATAGGCTTGGGGGGGGGGAATATAAAACAATTTGTGGTCAGCACTCCCCACTCCCAAATGCGAGAGGTAGTCTCTGATAAACCCGCTCTGTGGGGGAGAGCGTTGTCTTCTTTTTTGATGTCGTTGTCATCGTATTTTTAATGCATTAAAGAACAAAAAAAAGAAAACAAAAAGGGAGGAGCATGCAGGGTGGATAATCCTCATCATGCTCCACCGTCCACGTAACTTTCCTTTCTCTCCATTTTTTTCCTTTTTTTCTCACTTTTCTTTAGTTTTTTCTTCTTTCTTTTCCTTTCTTTTAGTTTCATTTTCCATTTTCGAAGTTTTTGAAAAAGAAAATCAGACAGGAAGAAAACGCTACCTGTGTGAACTTGCATAGACGTGCAGGTTTTATTCCTCCATCACCAAGGGAAGGAACGTCACAGTACAAGTCTCGTAAAGCTTTACTGGCTCTTTAAATGAGTCGGAGTCACACATATATGTCTTTTATGATATGACGACAAACTAAAAAGAAACTATTTCCAGTAAAACATTGGTATAAACCAGGGGTTTGCATGCAGCTCTAGAGCCGCATGCAGCTCTAGAGCCGCATGCAGCTCTAGAGCCGCATGCGGCTCTTTAGCACCGCCCTAGTGGCTCCTGGAGCTTTTTCAAAAATGTTTGAACTTTTATTTCCTTTTTTTCTTCCTTTTTTTTCTTTTTTTCCTTCTTTTTTCTCCTTTTTTCTCTTCTTTTTTCTTTTTTTTCTTGTTTTCTTCTTTTTTCTTCCTTTTTCCTTTCCTTTTTAGTGTCAACATTTGGACTTTTTTCACGAAATTTTGACTTTTTTCTCAAAATATTGACTTTTTTCTCGACATTTTCAACTTTTTTCTCAATATTTCGACTTTTTTCACGAAATTCTGACTATTTCCTCAACATTTCGACTTTTTTCTCAACATTTCAACTTTTTTCTTGACATTTCGTCTTTTTTCTCGAAATTTTGACTTTTTTCTCGACATTTCGACTTTTTTCTTGAAGTGCATAATGAAAAATAAAATCTTCCCCCGCTTGCCTTCATTCTAAGGCTGATACAAGACTTTTCATTTTTTGCGGCTCCAGACATATTTGTTTTTTGTGTTTTTGGTCCAATATGGCTCTTTCAACATTTTGGGTTGCCGACCCCTGGTATAAACATTCAAATGTATTCCTTTGAGCAAAGCTTTGCCATCTTAGGGAACATCAGGTTTCTTATGGAGAATTAGACACGATTATTAGAAATGCCTAATCCCTCCATCTAGTGTCACTTATCCCTGTTCAGGGTCACAGAGCTCTGCTGGAGCCCATCTCAGCTGTCCTCGGGCGACAGGCCGGCGTACACTCCGGGTAGGTTACGACTGCCAGCTGGTTTGGTTAGCCTGAACTTAGTCGGCCCAGTGAGAGACATCCAACCTGCCTCTGTCCAGGATTAAATATTGACTTTAGGGTGTGTTTTATGCGTCCTAGTTCTCACACTGTATCTCTATCCTTCTCCACCACAGACCAAGACACATCCAGATGTCTACTGTGGAATCACTAAAGGAGACCTATACTCAGAGGTGGACAGAGTACTCGGCCCCAGTACTTGAGTAAGAGTACAAATACTACTGGTCAAAATTTACTCTGTTACAAGTAAAAGTAGCTCAGTCAAAATATTAATTAGAGAGAAAAGTACTTGCTTTTAAAGGTACTTAAGTATCCAAAAGTAAATGCTTTTAAATTTACTTTAAGTAAAAGTAAGAGTAAGAGTAAGAGTAAATTTCTTATTTTCCACATCAGTAAATTACTATATTTTTTCTAAATTAATTTAAGGATCTTTTAACTCTTGTTTCTGAGACTTAACTCTTTGAAACCAGCTGCACTGATGTGCTGCTTTTAGAACCACAATGTTATATAAAACCTGCAGAAACACCAAAAACAAATCAAATGAATGGGATCGTAAGAGTTTATTAACAATCATGAACTGAAACCAAATGAACCTGCACCATCCAACTAAGTCTGGATCCCCCTCAAAGACCACTGCTTTGCAAAAAAAGCAGGCGTAGCCATTGTTGCGGCTATGTCTTGACTTGTTGCGGCTCTGTCTTGACAAACGCAGGCTACTTTGGCGGTATCGTTTTGAGGAGGCTTGACGTATTTCCGCTTTACGTACATCCCAGTGGAGAGCGTGCACTGTGATAGGTCTCCTCCTTTCACAAAAACAGCTTGTGTCCAATAGGATTTTAGGGAAGAAGAAAAAAGAGCAGACCTGAAAGTATCGAGTACTTTTCAGCCTTCCTAGAAATTTACTCGAGTAAAAGTAAAAATATTTGTCTTGGAAATGTATTCAAGTAAGAGTAATAAGTACCAAAGAAATCTAATTCTCAAGTAAAGTACAAATCCTCTGGATATGTACTTAAGTACAGTACTCAAGTAAATTTACTCCGTTATTGTCCACCACTGCCTAAACTGCCCTTTATTCACAAGTTGTACCTGGGAAAATGAAGTGTTTCAGACGTGGTTTACTCAAAATGCCAATACGGCGGCTGCTTTTCAACCATGTCACAGCAGCTCCAGATAAATCTAACCAAATCTGGTTCTGTGATGTCACAGTACTCTGCAAATCTGGATGGTTCACCGTATGACATATTTTCAGTTTAGGGCTCCCTCAAAGTGTACGCAAGGGCTCTCAACCACAGAGACATGGATTTCCAACGACACAAACAACGCTGCATTTGCTCCCGAGCAGAGTTTAGAGTCACCTATCAATCTGACAAACATGTTTTTGGACCGTGGGATGAAGCCGCCAAGCCCAAAATAATGCCATCCTTTCTTATGTCCGTCTGAATGTTACACACTTGAGGCATTTCAGAGAAATTACTTTGGAGATCTCGTGGAGATGAAGCATCATCGTGTTCTTGCAGTCAGGAGGCGGAGTCGAGGAGTCTCCGTGACGACAGGGCAGGATTAAAGGATGCTTGATAGTTGCTGTCCTGGATCCGCTCACTTCCGAGCAGGACACAGACCTGCAAGAAATGCAAGTCGTCCTCAGTCAGTGAAAGCCGCTCCAGCTCAGCCTTTCTCCCCTGCAGCTCATTGATTTCTTCCTCCAGGTGTTTTGTGAGCTCCTTATTTTGGACCCAGGCTGCTTTTGGATCTTCTCCAGCGACAGGGGCCTTGATTTTCTCGAGCTTGCTCAGTCTCTCTTGAATCTCTTGCTGAAGTTTCACACACCTGCGTTTGAGTTTAACCTGTGGAAAAAAACAACAATTGGGCAGCTTAGTAGAGGAAATCCCGCTCTGATTACACCCTGACGTGTGCTGTAATGCAGTCAGGCCTAATGTTGAAGACCTTTGACGCCCGGTCATCAAAGTCTTGTTTCCCGCTCAAGGATGCTGTATTTGCTCTGCAGCTGTGACCACTGCGGAGTGGCATGTTGCATGACAAATGTGAATGAAATACCATTTTTGACACAATTCTGCCACGCCTGTGGTTTTAACATCAAGACCAGATGTTCTTTCACAAGTTGCAGTTTCCTGCCCTTCACATCCTTTTGTTTTCTCGAGGCGCCCCTCTGAGAAAGTCGACCAAGAAAAAAAAGGAAGTTGATGCAAATCTCGCATAAATGCTCAAGTACAGAGAAGATGACGGCGCTGCGGGCAGTGGCGTCACCAGGGGGTGGCCAAGGGTGGCCACGGCCCCCCCTACAAATTTGCTGGCCTCCCCACTGGCCACCCCTACGGAAGAGTATTAGGGCCAGGCAGGAGAAAAATAAAAATAATATTTTAGAGGAAGAAGATTTTTTTTCATTATGCACTTCGAGAAAAAAGTCGAAATGTCGAGAAAAAAGTCAAAATGTCAAGGAAAAAGTCGAAATGTAGATATTAATGTTGAAGTAGAATTTCGAGAAAAAAGATGAAATGTATTTCAACTTTATTCTCGAAATTTCAACTTTATTCACAAAATTGTATTTCAACATTAATCTCAACATTTCGACTTTTTTCTCTAAGTGCACAATAAAAAAAAATCTTCCCCTCTCAAATATTTTTTCTCTTGCATGGCCCTAATACTCTTCCGTAATAAACCCAAGTATATCAGTAGGCGTTTTTTTAAGTATTTCTGAGCCCTTATACTACAACAGTATAATACAATCCTGTAATGACGGCTTTTAGTTTTGGTTCAACCCCAAGAATTTAAGTGGCCCCATCTGGCCCCCCCTATGAAACATTTTTGGAGGCGCCCCTGGCTGCAGGTAACAGCACCTGCATTTGAAGATGGCGCCGTGATGGTGAAATCTGGAAGTGTTCCTGGTCCCTGCACTCATTTTCAGGACAAAATTGTGGCTAATTAACATGCAGCTGAAGGTTATATATCTTACAGTAGTTATGCAACATGTTGCTGCCCCACACACTGACGCTGCCTCTCGACAGGATCAGATCTGCTTTTCTGTTCCAGTCAATCAACCATGATAAACCCGGGGATCACTCATCCCCTCCACCTCTTCTCCTGTGATGGAAATAGTTTTTAATTATTCCAGGTCGTACTAAAATCCATCGCCATCTCCTTTGCCTTATTCTTGTCTCACTTCAAAGTTCTAAAGTCGTTTTTCTGACGCTGACTCACGAAAGCGGCTGAGTTATTTCTGCTGATTACAGAAGTAGAAACAGTGAGATTTCTCTGTAGTCCCACAGTATGTAGGACTAAAAGCAACACCAGAGCCCCACAGACAGCCCAGGGACTAGGGTTGCCACCCGTCCCGTAAAATACGGAATTGTCCTTTATTTGAGAAAAAAATGTTGCGTCCCGTATTGAACTAATACGGGACACGATTTGTACCGTATTTTCATTAACTTTTACACCATATTCTAGTTGAATTATTGAAATAAATTAACTTTTACACCATATTCTAGTTGAAATATTGAAATAAGTTAACTTTTACACCATATTCTAGTTGAATTATTGAAATAAGTTAACTTTTACACCATATTCTAGTTGAATTATTGAAATAAATTAACTTTTACCCCATATTCTAGTTGAATTATTGAAATAAGTTAACTTTTACACCATATTCTAGTTGAATTATTGAAATAAGTTAACTTTTACACCATATTCTAGTTGAATTATTGAAATAAATTAACTTTTACACCATATTCTAGTTGAATTATTGAAATAAATGGCAACCCTACCAGGGACTGATGCTGCATTTATTGTGGAGTGTATTTCCACAGAATATAAAAAATAAAACAGATTAACTGCCTTGAACAATAAGCATATAAGAACCAACGCTATTTATTCCCTAATGACAGTGAATGTAACATCCTCAAAGCTGCACCCACCAGGCTAACAGGAATTCACATAGTTTCACTGTCGGACATAATTTAATAGTTGTTCCCCGTGGGGTTCAACCATTGCCATGGTGATGACCCAACAAGTGCAAGTCCGTTGCATTTGTGAACATTTCAAGCAAACTCAGGACAAAGATGATTAATGACTTGGAAATGACAGAAAAATCAATGGTTTAGTTTGAGACAACATTTTTGCTGACATTCTGGATCAAAGTTCAACCGGCAATTGGAGTCCGAGAGCAATAAACATTATGTTTCTGACAAAATCCATTGATTGAGTGAGTTTTTGTGCAATGAATTCAACTAAAACTAAACGGCGGAACATGAAACAGATGTTGAGGGGGTGACGGTCCTTGGCATTTGGGAGTAACAGGGCAACTCGAGCAGTGGTGTGACTCAGGATTTATGAAGTCAGCAGACTTTCTAAAGAATATAGATGTTAAATATAGATGTGTTTCATTTTTGGGAATCAAATTATGGAATCAACTTAGTGATGAAGTGAAACTGTGTAAATCTCTGTTGAATTTAAAAAAAATATTGAAAAGTAAAATAATTAAGGATTACAATGCTAAATGACTGGAGTATAATTTGGTTAAGCAGAACAATTTAAAGGGAAATTTCTCTTTTTGTTTCTTTTCATATTGCAGATAATCTGGGTTTTCTGTTGGAAAGTTAGGCAAATATAAGCTTTGGCTTCAGCCTATTCCTTTTTCGGTTACAGAGTTTATTATTATTTTTTGTGTGAAACTGATGAGTGTAAACTTGTATGAAAGTGTTTTGTCATTTACACACACACACACACACACAGTTTGAATTGCAAATAATGTAATGTAACCGAAATAAACAATTCATTCATTCATTCATTCAATATACATTTGAAAATCTTTGCCACTATGAATTTCTGTAAAAGCTTTTCAAATTCAGATTTTTATTTTGAAAGAGTGATGTTTTCACACATCAAAAGCAGTAATTCCTCGTGTCCTGCTTTTGCTCGTTTTTACCTTTTTCTTCGCAGCTTCTTTGCTGATAGAAACGATGTGGTGTCCGTGGTGCTCCGTCCGTGCACACTTAGTGCAAATGCACGTTTGGTCACTCCTGCAGAACCTCTCCAGCTGCTTCCCATGCAGCCGGCACACAGAGTCCTCCAGGTTCTTGCTCACACTGATCAGAAGGTGGCGCCCAAGTTCTTCGCTCTGGTAGTGCGGCTCCAGGTGAGCGGCGCAGTAGGAGGACATGCACACCAGGCAGGACTTGACTGCAGGGCGCTTGGCAGGGCAGAGGTCACAGGGAACCTCCCCGGCTCTTAGAGACGCCTCCTGATTGCTGAGTTCGTGGTCTGGTTTGAGCTGCGGCCTCTTGGGGAAGACGGCCTTGCAGAGGGGACACTGGCAGACTTCACAGATCCTCCAGTATTCTCCGATGCAGCTCAGGCAGAAGCGGTGTCCGCAGGGGAGCGAGGCGGGGCTGCTGAACTCCTCCAGGCAGATGCAGCATGCGGGAGCCCCCGACCCCAGGCCCAAACTCAAAGTCTGCTGTTGCATGCTGTCTGGGAAAAAGATCTGTAAACACACAGCGTCTCAAATTAAATTCATGGATTTAGTGGAATACAAAATAGCATTGATAATGTACAAAGTGTTCAACAGATTGTTACCTAGTAAAATTGTAAGCATGTTTAAAATAAGAGTAAGTAGATATGAGCTTCGAGGGAAATGTATGATTGAAAAACCAAAGTCTAGGACTAAAATTAAAGATCAATGTATTACTGTAAGGGGTGTAAATATATGGAATGCCCTTGATGAAAAATTGAAGATGTGCCAGTCGATTCATGCATTCAAACGTTTGTTTAAGTATAATGTGTTTGAAAAATATGAGGGATCCAGTAGATGATACTATTACGGAATTATGTTCGGGATTGTGTAAACAATATGATTTATTTTTTTTTGTACTATGTTTTGTATGTTTGATCTGAATAAGTTGATCATGTGAGAAGGGTAGGCGTAAATAAGCAATAGCTTCAGCCTATTCCTTTTCGGTTAGGTCTCCTTTTTTTTTTTATGTGAACTAATGCTTTCAGTTGGTGTGTACATTAAGAATGACCTGACCGAAATAAATATATTTTCATTCATTCATTCATTCATTCATTCATTCATTCATTCATTCATTCATTCATTCATTCATTCATTCATTCATTCATTCATTCAAATTAGCACAAAAGCAACATAATCATCCAATGGGACTATAGAGAGACATAAAACAAATAAAAACAGGTGTGTACAAGTAAATATAAAGCATAGTAGAAGCTTTCTGGGAGAATTTATCTTATTCCTCTGGGGGAGATGTCGTGATGACATCAGCTCACACTGAATTACATCATATTTTGCTTTAGGCCTCATGAGGGATTTTCTGTGTTTGCATAATCTTGTGTTTCATCGTCTGTCAATCTGCTGCCTTTTCACAGTGGATTTGAGGGTTGTTTTGATGCTCTTGGGATGAACATTTGGAGATGGGACTGTTAGAAGAGACTTCAGACTTTAGAAAGAGACTAGTGTTCTCGGAGACGTGCGCGTTTAATGCTGGACTGACAGGAAATAAACTGACCAGGATGTGCAGTCGCTTTGAGAAAACGCAACATTTTTAACAGCAAAGATGGACGGATGTCTTGCTAGTTTTGGATATCTATCTTTTTTTTATTTGATTTGATTTATTTTATTTTTGTACATGTAAAAAAAAAAAAGAAACAACACTTCATGAGAAGTTTAAGAAAACAAAACAACAAAACAAAGAATTTCATCCTTTAAAACTTGCTATCTTGATTTACATGTGCCAAAAAAGGAGTAGGAAGAAGTGTAAACTTATTTAGTCCTACCCCCATTCACTGATCATTTAACCTGTATTTTTATTTCCATAGTCTCTCTTTAACTGTATTTACCGGTAGTGACAGAGGCCGAGATGGTTTTATGCTTCTTTGAAAAGGTCCCACATGTTGACGCCCAATCTTAATAACCTGTGTAAAGTCTTTAATCGTCTTATGTTGTTGGTACTTTTTAAATGATTTACCAGGACGGTGACTTCAGATGGGACACCAGTCCTAAGTTCAAATCCAGCTGTTGTGCAAAATGTTGACGTGAGGGAATAAAGTCAAGGACGGCGTAGAGGAACCAACAGCAAGCTGACACATGGGGGCAGTGTCATGTCACACAAGGACTTTAATACAGACAGAAGAAATGGATATCAGCTATTATCAGAGCTGTCAAAACAAAAACAAAAAAGACAACAGCTGCTTTGGGAAGACAAAGATGAGATGAGAATCTGCCTCTAACCAAAGGGAACCTTTAAATTACCGTAAAAAGTATGGAAGTAAGATAAAGAATATGACAATCCAAAAAACCTCAAGACAAAATCACAAAATATGTTGATAAAACGAAGAATGTGACACTAGACTTGTAGTTCTCGAGACCACTTTTTGTGGTTTTGGTCTTGTCTCGGTCTCGGGTCTCTCAGTCTCACCACGTCTCGAACTCGGATAATTGAGATGCCATTGCACACCAAGGTGACAGAATCTTGTGATCCCCAGTTCTTCAGTGTAATCTGGCTACTATAATGGTAAATAATGCAAGTTCAAGTGGATAATTGTATCTTTAATATTTAAAATTCACGTTTCATCTCCAAATTAAGTACAATTTAAATCAGTAACATTTACTATTCATCAGACTTTTCTGAGGTGGAGGGGGGTGTTGGAGGCTGGTTATGCTGTTAGAGGACTTTGGGATTAGTTAGTAATCATGTCAATCCTTAAAAGCAATAGCAGTAGTGCAGTTGCCACTCATATTTGATCTCAGCTGATTGATGAAAACATTTATAGTGAGTTCAACATCAGACATCCATATCTCTGTGTTATTGTGCTGCAGTTGAATACAACCTCATATGGAAACTAAGCAGCTGAACCAGGATGGTGCTGATGTTCTACAACTCACGCAAGATGACTAAATAACACTTTTTTTTTTGGTCTCGGTCTTGAGCTGAATTAGTCTTGGTCTTGGTCTTGATACTCTCTGGTCTTGGTAGTGTCTTGGTCAGAGCCGGCATTGTGTGACAGTTTGTTCCACACTCCACCCGTCTGGATCAGAGCACCTTGTGTCTGCGCTTGGTCTGATCAGTTGTATTGAACAACAGACACGTGCATCATTGCACATATATTTATTGATATGCACAGACTAGTACACATTTAGGTCTGTAATCGAATGTGACTGTTGATATTTATAAGGGAAAAAAGGAAAAAAAAAACGAAAAAAAAAAAAATTAAACATTTTGAAGAAAAAAAACCGGCCCATAGCGCGAGGCCCCTTGGGGCGCGAGGCCCCATCGATCGCACGGTTCGCACACCCCTTGCGGCGGCCATGTGCGTATGTATGCGTATATGTATACTAAATATAGTAATAATACACATAAATAGATGCCTTAGGTTTTTATCGGCATGGTATCAACCATTAATATGTGTGCAGACAAAAAAATAAATAAAAAATTCTCCCTCTGTCTGGGGCCCTTCCCTGTCAATCGGGCCCTAGGCACATGCCTAGTTTGCCTTTGCGTTAATCCGGCTCTGGTCTCCGTTTACTGTAGGCGTTCTTGACTACAAGTCTATGTGACATTGGCATGAGTGACGGGTATCAAGCAAAGCAAAGTGATCATCAGTGACAATAAAAATGACCTCAACAATCTCGACACAGGTGAGGTTCTGCTGGAACGGGACAAGGTGGTGGAAGGCAAGAGGAAACGCTTCAAGCACTTACAGTAAGATGACGGCCTTCATTGCCCAAGTCAGACACATTTGGTCAGAGTGCATGACAGGGTTTCCGTCACTCTGCTGCACATACCAGACATAGTGGAGTACAGTACACCTGCAGACAGTCATCGCTGCAGTGTTGATTTCCTTATTACGGACACCTGCTGTCAGGACATTACGGCAGAGCCATTAGGTCATGTCAAGCTACTGCACATCCCCCAGAAAATCAGAGCTGAACTAGGTCACAGTAAAAGAAATAATGCATTCAAGACAAGTGGACTGGATTGATACATAAGTATAAGTTTAAAAACATGCTCCTGGTTGTGGGTTTGTGTTTGAACATGTCAGCCTGCTATAAACACCACAAATGAAAATGAAACACAACCGGTACAAGTCCAATGAAATAAGTGTCTAAAATTGCAGTTTGGCACATCAGTCAGACAGAAATCCACTGCCATGATCACAACATTAAGGATATCAGATCAGTAAAAGAGAAATGCAGAAGTCACATACCTTTGTTTAGCACCTACCAACGTGCCTGCTCCGAGGCTCTGACAGCGTTGTGATGCACCTGAACGTTTGGTGTTGTTTTCAGGTGTGGACACGCCCAGCGCTGCGGGGAAGACGAGGTGCCTCTCCTGCTCCGTCATTTCCCGCTCATAAACACGTATGTACGGCTGATAAAGCTGATAACATAGCAGAGCATCAGTTTCCTCATAACTACCACATAAGGGCAAAAAGTAGGAATGTATAGTCTTTATTGTTTATTTAGGTAAGCATGAAAGATACAGTAAAAAGAAAGAAGACTCATGAAAAGGTCCTTAATGATAAATAAATGAAACGAAAATCATAACATAACTTCTATATAATTGATACTATACAGTATGGTAATAGTTTTTCCAAGTTCTTAAAAAATTATTTAAGCATAAAGATTATCAAAGTCATCAATCAATCTCATTAGAAAACGAGCAGAGTTTAAGGTCAGGAGTAAGTTCGTCTGACATCACTTTGCTGACGTGAAGCTTTGGAGTTGAGTTTTTGAATCGAGACCAGGGTGAGCAGAAGAAGTACAGGCTCTTATCCACATTTAATGAGATAAAAATGTTTATATGTTATGCATTATATTTAGTGCTGTCAAGCGATCAAAAAGCTGTAGTTGATTAATTAATTAAGATCTGTAATTAATAAATTTAATTAATCTCTTTTTTAATTTAATCTAAAAATTGCTGAGAAAAGCCCTCAATTTGAGGTGTTTTCCTTTAAACTCATTACAGTACATTATTATGGCAGATCAAAAGATTGATATATAACAACAAAAAAAGTGGCTTTATAAAGTCATTTATATATGTTTTTAACAGACTTGAACAGACGCAGTCCTAGCCATTTACATCCACCAGCCTCTCTGTCGCAGACGTGCGGGGTTCTCTCCTCGAGTCTAGTTTGGGGAAGAGCGTTGCTGTGGCAACATGGTTGCTGCTAATGTTAGCTGTGGCTGCGCCCGCGGCCGGGTCATTTGCGTTTATGTGGCTAAACTTGAACTGCTTCGTTGGTCAGCAAAGTCTTTTTACAAAGACATTTCACTCTACCTTTATCAAAGGTGCCGTTGGGGCGTTTTAAATATGTAAATTCCCCATTCACTGGACCGACAACTTTCACATGCTCCTCCATTCTCACTTCTCTTCTTTTCATGGATCAATACTGAAATATCGATACTTCCGATACCAGATCTGTATGCCCCAAAATCGATTCCCAAATGAAAATATCGATACTTTTGATCATTGACAGGAATACGGTGGAAAGTAATTAAACTATCAGCAACTAAACACGTTGCTGGTAGGAACTACTTTTTTCCCTTTTCATCTATATAGTAGTTATTTTTTTTTGTTTATTATTCTCTTATTTATTTTAATGGTTTTATTATTTTACCTTTTTCAAACACTGGTTTTTCTGTTGTTGTAACAGCTCGGCTATATTGTGAATGAGGCCACTGCCTCAGTATACTTCTGACTTTAAAATAAATAGATAAATAAGTGACTCTAATGTCTTTGATCCTTAAACTTGATTTTTTTAGATTTACCGGGCACATTAGGTGTATTTGCGTTTCTATACGGTCAAAACATACAAAGACCGGGTCAAATACAGTATTACAAAAGTAATCTGTAACAATTCGTATGGTGAATTAAACCAATTTGACAATTGTCTCTGACCCTCGGATCATCAGCACCGGATCCCCTCAAGGCTGCGTTCTCTCTCCTCTACTCTTCTCCCTGTACACCAACAGCTGCACCTCCAGTCATCAGTCCGTCAAGCTCCTGAAGTTTGCGGACGACACCACCCTCATTGGACTCATCTCTGATGGTGATGAGTCCGCCTACAGGTGGGAGGTGGACCAGCTGGTGACCTGGTGCCGTCAGAACAACCTAGAGCTCAACGCTCTAAAGACAGTGGAGATGATAGTGGACTACCGGAGGAACGCAGCCCCACCGGCCCCCCTCACCCTGTGTGACTCCCCAGCAGACTCTGTGGAGTCCTACCGCTTCCTGGGGACCATCATCACCCAGGACCTCAAGTGGGAGCTGAACATCACCTCCCTCACCAAAAAAGCACAGCAGAGGATGTACTTCCTGCGGCAGCTGAAGAAATTCAACCTGCCAAAGACAATGATGGTGCAGTTTTACACGGCCATCATTGAGTCCATCCTCACCTCCTCCATCACCATCTGGTACGCTGCTGCCACTGTAAAGGACAGGAGCAGCTGCAGCGTATCATCCGCTCGGCAGAGAAGGTGATTGGCTGCAACCTCCCATCTCTCCAGGACCTGCACGCCTCCAGGACCGTGAAGTGTGCAGGAAAGATTGCAGCAGATCCCTCCCACCCCGGACATAAACTGTTTTTTCCCGTCTGCAGCTGTCCTCGTCAACAAGGCCCCGGACCACCCTCTCCCCCGTCTACCAAGGGACTGCCCCCCCCATCTCATTCTTACATTAACGTAAATATTCCAACCCCGTAACATTTGTACAGACTCACATCCGACACTTTAAAAACCCCATATTGTACATTTCTGTTTATATTGTTCATTTCTGTTCATACATTTTATCTGTCATCTGTCATCCTACGTCACTTTTTGTAAAGACTCATATCCGGCACTTTTTAATCCTCATATTGTACATTTCTGTTTATTTCTGTTTATACATTTTATTTTATTCTATCTCTTATTTTATCTATATATATTTGTTTGTTTTTTATATTTTTATTTTTATTGTATTGCACCAATCACCACAACAAATTCCTTGTGTTTGTTAACAAACTTGGCAATAAACCCCCTTTCTGATTCTGATTCTGATTCTGATTCTGATTCTATGCCACAATGCTTGTTTCCAGGTCAGTTCCACAACTCAAGCACAAACACAGATTTCATAATAAAGGCAACTCGCAAACATAAAAAGAGAAATTAAAGATTAAGAAAAAACAGATTAAAAAACATAACAATCTAAATATGCCTGTAAATAGTTAATTGCAATTAACACGCTAATTTGACACCCCTAATTATAGCTAAACAATAGCAATTTCTTTAGCAGCATGGTTGCTCGGTGTTTGGTACTGATGCTTCACAGGTAGAGGGTTCCTGGTTCAAGTTCTGGCCATGGAGAGTGTGTACGTTCTCCCACAGGTTGTCTAGTTTCATCAGTCCAAAAATAAAAAGATCATCTGATTTGACCATAGACGTGTGTGTGTAGGTGGGTGGTTGTCTGCCTGTGTGTGGCCCTGTGTTGGACTGGCAACCTCTCCCCGGTAAATCGCTTCCCTTTTGTCCACAGACGGCTGGGACAAGCCCTCTATGACCCCCGATAAAGAAAAGTGTTTATAAATTATTGATGGGATCATAAAAAAAAAGAATGAAAGAAGGAAAAAGGAGGAAAAAAAAGGTGATGGATTACTAGTGTATTTCTAAAATGTGAAATACTGCTGCACCTTAAATATCCAGACTGGGCCAGTGTTGCAGTAAAGAGTTACCATTAGCGTGCCATTTTATCAATGCTACGATACAACAGCGTTAAAGTTAACAGTTTTGTTTAATTCCATAAAGAGACCTAATTGTTTGGGTTTTCTTTTCTTTATTTTTTTGATTGATAAACTCTGTGAGTGCTCTTCTAGTAGAGTTGGTCTCCTCAGTGGAGGACAGCGTGTCATGCTTCGTTAACTCTTAAAAGTCAGAGCATTTAGGCGGCTTCTCTTTAACACGATCTTAAAACGTACAGAGGCTATAAGACTGCAATATACTATCTTATATCATTTTATTTCAGAGCAACCGCGGTAATGTGATGACTATTTTTTATTTGTTTTTTTCAGGCAAGGCAAGGAAAAGGCAAGGCAAGTTTATTTGTATAAACCAGGGGTCGGCAACCCAAAATGTTGAAAGAGCCGTATTGGACAAAAAACACAAAAAACTAATATATCTGGAGCCGCAAAAAGTTAAAAGTCTTGTATAAGCCTTAGAATGAAGGCAACACATGCTTCATGTATCTATATTAGTTATAATTGGGGGTAGATTTATTTTTCATTATGCAAGTCGAAATGTTGAAAAAAAAGTCTAAATTTCGAGGAAAAAAAGTCAAAATGTCGAGATTAATGTTGAAGTACAATTTCGAGAAAAAAGTCAAAATGTCGAGAAAAAAGTCAAAATGTCGAAGAAATAGTAAAAATTTTGTGAAAAAAGTCGAAATGTCGAGATTAAAAAAGGAAAAGGGAAGAAAAAAAGAGAAAAAAAAGAAAAAAGAAAAAAAAGAGAAGAAAAAAGGAAAGAAAAAAGAGAAAAAAAAGAAAAAAAGGAAAAAAAAAGGAAAAAAAGGTCAAACATTTTTGAAAAAGCTCCAGGAGCCACTAGGGCGGCGCTAAAGAGCCGCATGCGGCTCTAGAGCCGCGGGTTGCCGACCCCCGGTATAGACAGTTCAGCAACAAGACAATTCACACATAAAAAGTAAAGAGAGAGAGAAAAAAACAATTTAACTTCTTATCTATTGTCAGTAAAATACATCACAAGTCAAAGTTGACTCAGCTCTGATTATGGACAAAAGAGAAAAACTGTCTATTTTATGAGTTTGGTGCAATTATTGTGACTTCCAGTAAAAAAAAAACACACAACTCACAAAAAACAAAAGCAATATAAAGTTAATCATAACTTTGAATAGAGACAAAACATAAAATGATTTGAAAACTGCAGTTTGTAAAGCTGAAGCTTGCTCCCTATAAACACACGGCCCTGTGACTTCCATATAAGGAGTTGTCTATTATTCCCACAGCATTTTACCAAGGGTGCACAGAACAGTGGTGCTTTAGTTTTAAGGGTTGATGCTCATAAATAATGCTCATGTTCAGTTATTTTTCTTTATCTCGTTTAAGAGACTGAATGAGTTAGAGGAGATACCAAACTGAGTTGATGACCAAAGCCTCGGATCTCTTTGCTCTGCTGTACAGATAAAAGTACGGGAACAGTTTCCCCGTAAAAGTCTCCCCCAGATATGAGTAAATATGCATCTTCTCATCCACATTGTAGAATGACACCCTGCCTTCCTCGTAGTCTAAATAAACCCCCACTCTTCTTGGCCGGGGACACAAGTGGATAACTATGCGGTGTGAATTTTCTACGTCATAATCAGCTCCCATCTTCTCCAAGGCAAAGAATCCATTTGCTTTTGTCACAGTGACCTTTCCTGTCCTGTCAACTGTTTCCATGGCAACACCAACGTCCCAGTCATTTCTCAAGCCCACTTGGACCGTCCAGAAGTGTCGGCCAGAGGTGAAACCCTTGCTCCCAAAGATCATGGGGGAATAAAACCTCTGTGAGTGATTGGAAGATGAGGGAGAACTTGCTGTTTTCTTGTACTTGAGATGTGTCCCACAGTCCGATATCACAAGGCCGGCGCCAGCGGTGGACGCGTCAAAGCTGAAGGATTCTGGAGAGGATGCGAGGTTAGTTGAAGCCATCATCTTCAGAAAGGATAACTGAAAACTAATGGCGCTTTTACACTAGTACCTACTCAGCGCGACTGGACTCGCCACGCCCCCGTTTTGCGCTTTTACACTAGCGTGCCGAGTAGATACTTTTTCTGTACCTATTCTGCCGAGGTTCTAAGCGTGCTGAGTCGGCCCTGGATCTGACATCATCACAATACAGGCCACCGATTGGTCGGGGGGCGGGGCCGTCAGACGTTTGAATCAGGAAACGGGAATCAGCGCAAGAGTATGGAGGATTTTTTGTGCCAAAATTAAATAAATAATACATCATTCATTAATTAAAATGGGAATGAAATATATCATTAATTAATTAAATGTGTCATTAATTAATTAAAATTAGAATTAAATATGTCATTAATTAATTAAAATACAATTCATTTTAAGTAAAAATATATATTTATTATTTCAGCATTTAATTAATTAATGACACATTTAATTAATGATTTCGTGTTACGTGTGAATCATGAAATGTAAAACTGCATTTAATTAATTAATGACACATTTAATTAATGATTTCGTGTTGCTGAATCATGAAATGTAAATGTAAACTGTCAGTTTCACTCGTCAAACTCAGTGGGAGGGGCTAACGCAAATCCAGTGGAATCCACTGCTTTGGTCTGAAACTGGAGGTAGAAGAGGAGACTTTCTAAACATGACAGCTGTGAGTTCGGAGGATTTTCGTGAACTTTGTAGAGAGTTGGTGAGCGATATCATATCTTCGACCTTGCAGAGTATGTGGAAGCAGGACCTGCTGACCCCGAGCATGTAGCATGTAAAGCAGAGGAAGTTCCTCTGCTTCCTCTGCTGGATTTGCGTTAGCCCCGCCCACTGAGTTTGACGAGTGAAACTGACAGTTTTACATTTACATTTCATGATTCAGCAACACGAAATCATTAATTAAATGTGTCATTAATTAATTAAATGCAGTTTTACATTTCATGATTCACACGTAACACGAAATAATTAATTAAATGTGTCATTAATTAATTAAATGCTGAGATAATAAATATATATTTTTACTTAAAATGTATTTAAAATTGTATTTTAATTAATTAATGACATATTTCATTCTAATTTTAATTAATTAATGAGACATTTAATTAATTAATGATATATTTCATTCCCATTTTAATTAATTAATGATGTATTTATTTATTTAATTTTGGCACAAAAAATCCTCCATACAAGAGCGGCTCGCAGCTTCCTCATTTTATTCAACAGGCAATGGCAGCGCAAAAGTCTGTTTGGTGATCCAACTCTGAGGTGCAGATGTTCATAAACCTGGTGGCTGAGGAGAGAATTAAAAAGGGATCTAGACGGGCGATAAGGAACGACCAGATCTACCTGGAGCTCTGTCACTTCATAGCCGCTCGCGGCTCCGAGCTGACTTTTCAGCTGCGCCGAGACAAACAAACAAAAAAAAAAAAAGCGTTGCCGCTTGAAGCTTCTCTCACTCTCATTTTTTAACTTGATATCGAACACAAGCCACTACGGAAGAGTATTAGGGCCACTTAAAAAAAATAAAAAGAATTCTGAGAAAAAAGTCAGAATTCTAGGCCACTAAAAAAAAAATAATAAGAATTCTGAGAAAAAAGTCAGAATTCTGAGAAAAAAGTCAGAATTCTGAGAAAAAAGTCAGAATTCTGAGAAAAAAAGTCAGAATTCTGACTTTAATCTCAGAATTCTGAGAAAAAAGTCAGAATTCTGAGAAAAAAGTCAGAATTCTGACTTTAATCTCAGAATTCTGAGATTAAAATCAGAATTCTGAGAAAAAAGTCAGAATTCTGACAAAAAAGTCAGAATTCTGACTTTAATCTCAGAATTCTTTTTATTTTTTTAAGTGGCCCTAATACTCTTCCGTAAACCACAGACCCAGCAGCACATATATCATCTCCTCCATGTTCTACGTCTTTAGTGCTGTATCTTCTCCGTTTAGATCACACAATCAAATACGTCACAGCAGCTTCACTCCAACCCTCCCACTTCTCATCTGGGTGTCTAGAAACAAACGAGGACAAGGCGAGTGGAGGCGAGATGAGGCGTCGTGAGTCGCGCTGAGTAGGTACTAGTATAAAAGCGCCATAAATGAGCTACGCTCGTGAACTCACCTTTGTATTGCGTCATCCTGGTCAGTTCTATAGGAGGTGAAACACGAGATGCCGTGAAAAAGAGTCACATTTATGATTAAAACAAATCTGCAAAAACTTACCTATTTGTGTCAGACTTTTCAGCTCGTTTTGAAACGCGTGTATAACATGAGACATGGCTCTCCTCACTGTCTGCATGCACAGGTCCGGGTACACCTTGATGTTGGACCAGTCCTTGGTGCCTGACATGGTGTTGACAGCCTGTAATGTCTGGGAGGAATCACACGTGCATGATACTGAGTGGTTGCATTTTTTAAACACAACCCTTGTACACGAGGAAAACGGGGTTAAAAGAAAAAAAATCTTTTGGTTTTTGATGCACAAGCCAGCTGTTCCTGTTACATATGAATAAACCAACAGAGCACTTAAGTTTGGACAAATCGATCCTTCCATCTCTGGATCTGATAACTAAATAACGACCGTTCACAGAAGAAATTAGATTCAATTCAGGACTCAGTACAGCAGATCTTAGAGAGACTATACACAACAACAAACACCTCAACAAATGAAGGACTGTAGAACCCTATAATGTAATAATTTCCTGAAAATGTAATAACGCCTGAAAATGTAATAAAATTTGCACTTAACTCAATCGAAAATGTAATAAAACCCAATAATGTAATAACTTCACCAATAATGTAATAAAATATCCTGACTGATATTGTAATAACATTTTTACAGATAATGTAATATCTTATTACATTATTGGGAATTTATTACATGGTACTCAAATCCAGTGTATATAACATTCTTAGATGCTTAAAAAACAAAATGTAGAACTCTGGACTGAAAATGAACATAATATTACATTATTTGTCAAGTATTACATTATCAGTTTTGGAAAAAAAAGTAAAAAAGTGTAATAAATTCCCAATAATGTAATAAGGTATTACATTATCGGTAAAAATGTTATTATCAGTCAGGATATTTTATTACATTATTGGTGAAGTTATTACATTATTGGATTTTATTACATTTTCCAATGAGTTAAGTGAAAATTTTATTACATTTTCAGGCGTTATTACATTTTCAGGAAATTATTACATTATAGGGTGCTACAAGGACCAAGCTGTCATTCTTGTACTTTGGTTGTCATTGGATTTTATATCCAGAGGCATATATATATATATATATATATATATATATATATATATATATATATATATATATATATATATATATATATATATATATATATATATATATATATATATATATATATATATGTATATATATATATATATATATATCAATCACTTATACCAATGCCAAACTGACTTTCCTGCTAACATGATGACTCTGCTGAAAGCTCGGCTGCATCATGAAACATGATACTTTAATATTTAGTATTATAGGTGTGGACTTTGTGATTTGATTTCTAAGCAGTTTGGTTTGGGTTTTTAAAGAAATCAGCTCCGTTTTTCCCCATTAGAGGTCAGACACTCAACAACAGACATTTTAAAACCTAATTTAATGTATTTTCCAACTGTTTTAACCATCTATTAATATTTGAAGACTACATTAGTCACACAGAACTGTCAGGGAGGGAGAGAAGAGAGAAGGCATTTAGAGAAGTCGTTTCTGTTTGCGGTTCTGCTGTGAGACTGGGCAGGGGGACTGACCTGCAGAAGCTGAAGGTGGTCTTCAGTCTCTGAAAGCTCCTCCAGCTGGGAGTGTTTCCTCTGCAGCTCTGCAACTTCATCCTGCAGCGCTTGAATCATTGCGTGCCCCCTCTCCTGGGATTTCTTGAGCTTCACCTCAATGTTTGACCTCATTTTGCTTTGAATCTCTCGTAGTTTGTCAGTCAGAGTGCTGAAGAGCTTCTCGCTGTCTTCAATCTCTTTATCTGCTTTCACCTTTTTTAAGGACAAAAAGTCTAATGGTGAAAATTGAAATCAGAATGATACATTTTTAATTTGTAAAGCTGCTTGAAGACTCACTTTGCTCATTTCTGAAGAATTAGTAAATTCCTTGATCTTTTCCATTCTGTCATCGATCATTAGTTTGATCTTTGCTTGTTTGGACTCTATATTTACCTGAAATATAAAAATTTACATATGGTATAAGCAGTGCTCGAGTTGTAAAAAAGAATCAGGGGGGATGGTGGATTTTATCATATGGGAACAGATAATTTGTGCTGATTACAAATAATATAATATATTACAAATAATAGCAGTGACCAAAACACCTGCAGAAATACTGCAGGAATGACATAGCAGCAGTTAAATGCAGCCTTCTCTAAGCTTTAAATATCCACTGGGCTTACATCAAATACATCAAAACACAACAATAAAAAACTGTTTTCTGAACTTATCAATATGAGTCTGTCCTTCACAGGATAAGTCAAATAGATCACTGCAAAAACTCAAAATCTTAACAAGAATATTTGTCTTATTTCTAGTTAAAATGTCTCATTTTAGTAAAAAAATCTCTGTACACTTAAAACAAGACTCATCACTGGAAAAAACAACAATTTTCACCTGTTTCAAGTAGATTTTCCCTTAAAATAAGTAGAAAAATCTGCCAGTGGAACAAGATTTTTTTGCTTGTAATGAGAAGATAAATCTTGAAACAGGTGAAAATTGTCAAAATAAGTTATTTTTCTGGTGTTATTTTTCTGGTGATGACTCTAAATGTTGAAATAGCAGTAAAACCACATTCATTGATGAAATGACATAAGGGATGGAAAGGGGGGATGGCAGTTTTACAGGGGGGATGATTTGGACCGTTTTTATTTCGGGGGGGGATGCCATCCCCCCTCATCCCCCCTCATCTCCAGTACTGGGTATAAGTAAGTAAGCCAAGTAAGTAAGCATTGTCTGTGAGATGTGAAGCATTGTTCTAGAGTAGTAAGATAAACGTCTCACTCTCTGCTGAGCTGCTTCCTCTTCCACAGGAACGGTCTCGTGGTCTCTGTGCTCCGTCTCACAGCAGAGCAGACAGACGCAGGCCTGTTCATCCCTGCAGAAAAAGCCCAGGATCCTCGCATGCTTCGCACAAACCCTCTCTTCCAGATCCTCCACCGGGTCCACCAGCGTGTGTCTCATCAGGGACGGGACTCTCTGGTGAGGCTCCAGGTGGGCTTCGCAGTACGACGTCAAGCACACCAGGCACGACTTCAGGGCCTTGAACTTGAACTGTGTGCACACGTCGCACGTCACCTGCCACGGAGCATCCATGTCTCGGTGCATCTCCAATCTTCTCTTCTTCACTTGGACGGAAAGTTCCGCAATAACTTCGTTGGTGGAGAACTCCGGCCTCGGGTGGAACCGCTTATGGCACACTGGGCATTGACATAAGTCATGGTCGTCCCAGTGTCGGTACAGGCAGGTCCTGCAGAAGTTGTGACCACAAGGTGTGGAGACGGGGTCGGTGAAGACGTCCAAACAGATTGAACACTGAAAACAGTTCTCCGGCAGTGACGCGAGTGACATAATGGGCTCTCTGTAGAAGGAAAGAGTGATTTTAAGCTTCTTCTGTCAGGTTTTTCACATCAAAGATTCTGCATAACACAATAACATAGTCTTCTCCATATAATCAGGGGTATAAGAAAACAACAAATGAGAAAGGAACCAAAAATGTAGATAGGCATTTGGATGCAGCTCTATTTAAGGGCGTGTGCTGTGCCAACCCAGACTTGCCCAGTGAGTCATGTTCACATGAGTGCTGCTCCACACTGAAAATGCACATGATATTCTTACGAATCATTATTTGTAAAAGGCAACGTAACAGAAAAAGCTAAATAGGTTAAATAATGACTCACCTGGCTCTTGGTAGCCCTGCAGAAACTCGAGCTGTTTCGTCCATGCAGGATTGTATGCAGCAAAGACACTGCCAACCCTGCACTGCTCTTGTCAAACATTGAAATTGATATTTATGGATCCTGGGAAGTGGGTGTGGTTCAGTCAGAGCATTCTGCTGAAATGAAACTGAAGTGTTTTGTTTTTAAAGCAAGAAAGACAAAGATGTTTGGGCTTTTTTTTTCTTTTTTATTGAGAACATTTATTGATGTAAATCTTCCTCTTACAACATACATCTTCTGCAGTGTTAGTCACACTTAACATCAGCATGCAATAATACCAGTCGAAGAAAAACTAAAGGTTTTTTCCTTGTATTTTTGTTTGCCATACAAGTAAAATTGGACATGCATGAGAAAATAAATATGGTTTTTGGGTATATTCCTCAAATATGGAGTAAACTCCAGCAGCCTTGTAGCTCAGGAAATGGTTAATAAACACGGAGAAACAACAATTATATTTACTCAACTGAATATTTATAGCTTACAAATTATATCCTGCTCATTTAAATCAAATCAAAAATGTTGAAATCGTGTCAGTACAATTCTGTTAAACATTTTTTCCTCCATTTTTATCACGATCAAACAAACAGCCAGTGCAACAATGAAAAAACTCTTATAGGTTAAAAAAAAAGCTTTTCATGGACATTTATGCATGTCAGTTTCATTTTTCAGGATTCATGATTCTTTATTTAGCATTGAGCCAATGTCCCGGCACAACCAAATACATTTCAACACAGCCTGCCCAAGGAGAACAAAAAAACAAAAACAAACGACATAAGACATGGGTAGACAGGTGCCTGAGGCTGCAGCCATGTGTAGGCCTCGCCCTGCACAAATACAGAATACCATCTGTTTTGCTTTTTAGAAACTGTTTTGTACACAAAACAAAATTGACAGAAGTCTTAAGTAGTCTTCGAAATGGCAAAAACTGGCACAAAGTATTAGCATAAAGTTTAACTTTATCTTAACTTCAACTTAACGTCCATCCGAAGACGCAGTTAGGACAACCAACCATCGCTCTCTGAGTTCTTAAGCACTCTTTAGCTGTCACTGGCTGTGTTTTTAAAAAACAGCCCAGTGAAATGTTTCTGCCATTACAGAGGGTGCTCAGAGCCAACTCACAGCCAAACACTCCAGCAGAAACAGAAACAGTGGCTAAATGTGTAATATTTAATGTTCAAACTGCTGACCCATTTCGCTGTGCAAAACTGCAAATGTTTTTCAAAATGCCAGATTGACTCAATAAGCATTTGTATTCAGTGAGCATATGTGATTAGACATGGTGTATGTATGGATTATGTTTTCATTGAGTAACGCTTCTGAATGATGCAAAAATTTGGGCACCCACATCCCAAAAATTGTAACTGCTTCCAGTAGTAGCTATTGATGTTTGGTATCTGGATGGTCAACAAATCAATCCCAAGTCCCATCATGCATTAAAGCACCCTTAGTCATATGCACAGGGGTATGTAGAAGCAAAGTGCTACATATTATATAAAGATTATATTTATGCAAAATACGCAGGCCTTATGCAGGGTATGTGCTGCTTTTGTGTCCACTGAGTGAAATCATGACACAATTCTGTCCAATCACTCATAAGAGCCTGGATGACATCATACATCACCTGAACTCCACCACTTCCTGCCTTGATACTCTGGAAACAGTTTTTAGACTAGTTGAAGAACTCTGTGGTACTTTCTGGCACAGCCCTTGCCTGGTTGGAGTCCTATCTAAAAGACAATGACTATTTTGTGTATTTAGGTAACTATAAATAGGAGCTAACAAAAGTAACATGTGGAGTTCCTCAAGGTTCAATTCGGAGGCCTCTATTGTTTAATGTTCCCACTCGCTCAAATTATGAAAAAGAACAAAATGTGTTACCATAACTAAGCAGATGACACACAAATCTATATAACCATCTCACCAGGAGACTATTATCACCAAAACATATTGAAGATTAAAGGACGGATGTCTCATCTGAACTTAACTTAAAAACTTGTCCATGTCCAAAAAAAGTCACTGTGAAAATGTGGGTTTTTTCTCTTTTCTGCCATGTATTGGGGCAAAAAAACGTAGCTCTCCATCATAGCTAGCATGTCTCAGTAATGAGTAGTTGAGGTACATCTTAGTTTTGTGCACAGCTTCGACATTTGACCCGAAAAGAAAAAGTTATTTATTTAGGTTTATATATAGGCGGCCTAACTGTATATGAACTCATAGGACTATAATAAACCTACATTGAAATGTATTCTTTCATCTTGTTAGTTTCACTCTTTATTCAATACTGGCATTTTCAAATGGACATAAATGCAAATGGGATTTAAAAAGAATAGCGATGCATTTTAGACATTGATGACTGCTGTTTTTAGAGCAGAGCCTGCCGGCAACTCATGTGGTCCCTGCGGGCAACTGGGTGCCCGCGGGCATCGTGTTGGCTACCCCTGGTCTAGGACCACAATACATCTCTGATCCCCTGGTCCATTATAACCAACCAGAACCCTCAGGTCCTCAGAGTTAAAACCAAACAGTAAAAATTATGTGTGGCAGTTTTCAACAAACTCCCAGAATGCATTAGGGCTGCTGAAACTCTCAGTTGCTTTACGTCAAGGTTGAAAACCTTTTTATTTACTGCTGCATTTCAGTGATCCACCATAATTCACTACAACCTTTATTTCTTGCATCTCATTTGTGTTATCCTTTTTAACTTATGTCTGTTTGACTGTATTTCCTGCTATTAAACTATTTTACTTTTTAAAGCATTTTTAAAGAGATTTTTAAAGCACTTTGAATTGTCTTGTACATGAAATGCAGGGGCGTCAATTCAGTATGGCAAGGTATGGCAGCCGCCACACCTTGGCTTCAAGGGAAAATGTAAATGTTTGTTTTTTTAATACATTTATGGAATTACTCTGTGTCTATTTTTATTGATTATTCAATTACTTAATACATATAGAATAACTACAAATGCAAATCAGAACAACATGATCGATTTCACTAGTTATTATACACTGCAAAAACTGAAAATCTTAACAAGAATATTTATCTTATTTCTAGTTAAAATGTCTAATTTTAAGTAAAAAAAATCTCATTACATTTAAGACAAGACTCAAAAACAACCATTTTCACCTGTTTCAAGTAGATTTTCACTTAAAATAAGTGGAAAAATCTGCCAGTGGAACAATATTTTTTTGCTTGTAATGAGAAGATAAATCTTGTCCCACTGGCAGATTTTTCTACTTATTTCAAGTGAAAATTTACTTGAAACAGGTGAACATGGTAAAATAACAAGTAATTTTTCTGGTGATGACTCTTGTTTTAAGTGTAATGAGATTTTTTGACAAAAAATTAGACATTTTAACTAGAAATAAGACAAATATTCCTTTTTTTTGAGTTTTTGCAGTGAGCGAGACTGCATTTGAAAAAGTTCCAGTTTTCTTGACCACACAGATTAGCTACATAGCAGACTTCTGTGATGAGTATTTGCTGGATGTGTTGATTGATACTCTAGTTAAGTTCTGTGACTCGTAACCTTGCCATACCTTAGCTTCCACTGAATTGACGCCACTGATGAAATGTGCTATACAATTAAACTTGCCTCACTTTGCCTCAGACAAATAAATATGTTAGAAAAAGTAGAGACTGTGGGCCCTGGATGACTCAGTTGGTTGAGCAGGCGGACCACATATACATATAGAGGCCCTCGCCCTCATGCAGGCCGCGCAGGCTCTTGTGACTCCTTGCTGCATGTCTTTCCCTCCTCTCTACTCCAGGTTTTTCCTGTCCAGCCACATTTCTAATGAAGGCCATTAGAGCTACAAAAAAATCTTACAGATGATCTTGTATTAACTGAGGAGTTATCTCTGCTTGGGTTCCTTTAAAAAGATATTTTACTGTATCTTCCAAAAATGCAAATATGCTTCTTGAATTTTTATTTTTTTTGCATACTCTGTATGCTCAAACATTTGCATGCAATCACATTTAAATACATAAACCAGGGGTATTCAACTAGATTCGGCCGGGGGCCACATCTGCAAAAGGACTGTATGGAGAGGGCCGCACAATTTGAAAATGTGGGGGTTTTCAAAATGTATTTTGCACTCAAAGACGAAGACTTATGTAAATATAATACATTTGTATTATACATTTGAATATATCTAGTTTACATATGAATTATGTATTAATTGTCTCCAGATTTAGTAATTGTAAATGTTAAATATAATATTCAGATAAAGAAATATTATTTTGAATGCAAGTTCATTTTGAAACCATGCATTGTGCAAACTTAATGAAATTGATATTGACCTACTTTTAATAAAACACGCCATAATGACAAAGCACCACTTTCCACCAAGATTTCCTTATTTGAATATTATATTAAGCATTGAGCACAACCATTTTAGTCCATAGTAGCCAGTTATAAAAATATTATTAAAAAAAAAAAAAAAATTGTTTTTTTTTTTTTTTTTTCAACAAACACCCCCTTTTTGAAATATGACCAGGGGCCACATAAAAGCTCCTGGCGGGCCGCATGTGGCCCGCGGGCCGCCAATTGAATACCCCTGACATAAACTCATGATTTCATCAATTTAAGGAGTACAAGTCTATTTCACCATTGTTTTTGTTGTCAAACATTGTTTAGCTCTGCTTTATTAGGCTGCTCTCGTTCACGGGACATATCACCATGGTATCGGAAGCTTTGTCGCAGCAGTAAAGGTAGAAGAAGGGCAGGATCTTCTCTGTGAAGGTGTCTTTGAATGTGTAAATGTGGGTCAGAGCTTTGACGTCATAAAAAGACAATTGACCTTCTTCGATGTCCACGTATACGCCCACTCTCTTGGGTTTTGCATCGAGGGAGAGCAGTAACGGTGGGGATGTTGACACCCGATACCCCTGGCCTTTCTTCATGGCCAGAGCCCAATAGCCTTGGCCCTTGCTCACAGAAATCCTGCCCTTTCTGTTGACAGTGGACTTGGCCACTCCTAAGTACCAGTCGTCCTTGTCCCCTACCTGGACCTCCCAGTAGTGTCTGCCGGAGGTGAAGCCCTCGCGCGCGAGCACTATGACTACGGTGTCGAAGCGCTCGGGGTGGTCGGGGAGGTCCTGCCAGGCCCCCAGGTGCCTCACCTGGTGCCGGTCCTGGGAGAGCTGCAACCACGGATTAGCTGTGTCGGGATCCAGAGTGATGTCCACTGCAGAAACACCAAAACGTTTTGTTAGGCTTGCAACTCGATCACAGTCACTCGCTTCATCTACTCCTTTATTTCAAAAACTCCAGATTCTTACTATTTATGATATCAATATTTTTCAGATATGCCTTTTTATTTATAAGCTAAATTCAAGTGAAGGTAATATTCCTGGACAGTTCAAGACTTACTTTAAATTAAACTCAGAGATTCATTCTTATTCAACTCGACAATCCTCAGATCTTCATCCTCCTAAATTTCTCACTTGCAGAGGTCAATTTTCGGTGAGATTTAGGGACTAAATTGTGGAATGATTTTTCCCACTTGGCAAAGAGCTCGTCCTCTCTGAAATATTACAAAAGACGTTTGAAGGACCACTTGACTGCTGTTTTGTAACTGTTTTCCCAATGTATTGTTGTTTATGTATCCATGTTCTTTTTTTTTTTGTTTTTTTTTGTGTTTCACTCATAGTGACATGTACAGTCTTATTTGCTCAGGAGTCAATATAATATAAGTTGTAAAAACAATATCCCATGCACACTCACACACATTTATTTTTTGTCTTTATTCTTTATTATTTATATATTGCATTATTAGTTTGCCATCACTTTTGTGTAGTTTTACTTTCTGTTTTTTTGTATGTTAATCTTGACATGAAATTTTAATATCTTCGGTGGAGGCTTCAAATAAGCCCATTGGGTTTTTTGCCTCTTCCTGCACCGTATAGTGTTTATCATTGATATTTCCTGTATATTTTTTAAAACTGTGCAAAACAATAAACTAAACTAAACTAAACTAAACCAAACCGGGGGTTCATGGAGGGGCCAGATACAAAACAAGACCAAGTGCAGGAAGACCGGAATGAAAAAAACATTACCTGAATATTTCAGAATCTTTTTGATTTCTGAAGAGAGAAAGCAAAAGAAAAGATTCAGTGAATTGAGCGTCTTGTGCTCATACTTTCATTTATTTACAGGCAACATGAACATGTTAAATGTCCTACCACTCTCAGACAGCTTTTCAATCATTTCTCTTAACGTTGCCTCCAGCTGGGACACAGATCTCCTGATCATGCCCACGCAGGTGTCAGTGGGAACACTGGTCCCAGACCAGTCTTTCACCGCTGGAGGAGTGCTGAGGGCCGGGAAGCTCTGCAGAGAAGAACAGCACAAACAACTCACGCAAATAAAGAAATGAACAAATAAAATAACATGTTTACAAAGATTAAAGACATATGTAATGGGGTTTCTCCTCCCTTTTAGGGCTCATTCCTTTTTAAAAAGGGTAATCCATCTCTTTTTTTGTCTTTTTTTCTTCTTTTCTTTTTTGTCTTTTTTTCCTTTTTTCTCTTTTTTTCCTTTTTTTCTTCTTTTTTTCTTTTTTCTTCTTTTTTCCTTTTTCTCTTTTTTCTTCCTTTTTCCTTTCCTTTTTAATCTCGACATTTCGACTTTTTCTCGTAATTTTGAATTTTTCTCAACATTTCGACTTCTCGACATTTCGACTTTCTTCTCAACATTTCAACTTTTTTCTCGAGATTGTACTTCAACATTAATCTCGACATTTCGACTTTTTCTCGTAATTTTGAATTTTTCTCAACATTTCGACTTCTCGACATTTTGACTTTTTTCTCAACATTTTTCAACTTTTTTCTCGACATTTCGAATTTTTTCTCGACATTTCGACTTTCTTGAAGTGCATAATGACAAAAAAAAAATCTTCCCCCAGTTATAACTAATATAGAAACCCCAGCAGCATGTGATGCAGCATGTGATGTCTTCATTCTAAGGCTGATACAAGACTTTTAATTTTTTGCGGCTCCAGACATATTTGTTTTTTGTGTTTTTGGTCCAATATGGCTCTTTCAACATTTTGGGTTGCCGACCCCTGCTGTAGTTCATTAGATCTGGTCCAATCATTTAGTTTGGTTGGACTAAAATCCAAGCGCACCAAAATGTATTAACCTCAAACCACCTAAGAGCTGGTCGGATGTTTCTGACCAAAAGATAACATGCTTTTAAGCTGTTGGTCCAGTTTTGAGTCAGTATGCTATCACACGAGAAGGACTGTACTAGACCGGGCCATTTCATTGGAATGGAGATCCCATCTTTGTGCAGGTCTCGGTTTGGTTGTTTTGGCCTGCACCTGAGTGATGTTATTGTGGTTCACGCCTGAAGAAGCAAACCACAGACCCAAGTTCCTCATTAGCAGACGGCAGCCTGGAAGTTTGAAAGGATTTCTAGACTTTAAAGTGAATACCTGCATTAAAAAATGAGCCCATGAGTGAAGCCTGGGTGTTTGAGGCTGCGTGTAACAACTGTTCTCTGATCTCAGCCAGGAAGAAATATTAACAATCTGCTCGACTGCAGTCATTTATGTATCCTCCCAGACTGCTTCCTTTGACACTGGATGCTACATGCGCCGTGGTCACGAGAAGCTTTGTGGTGGTTGTTGTGGTCACGGAGTCCAGAGAAGCTTCGGGAAATGTTGACCTCTTTTACACAACTGTCTGTTCAGCGCTGTCTGAGGCCAGGATCCAACCCCGCATTAACATCCATCCAGTGGTTGTTTTGTTGGGGACAAAAAAAGTAAGCTTAGTCAGTTGTTTGTTGTTTTTTTTTAAAGCAACAAGGCGCATAAAAGGGTGAAAGAGAAATCATAATCCAGCTAGTTTTACTTAAGTCCTAAATCATTTTTTAAAAGAAAATGAAATGCATTATTACGACGGAGTATTAGAGCCAAACTAAGACAAAAAGAAAATGGAAATTACGAGAATAAAGTCATAATATAATGAGAATAAAGTCGTAAAATTACGAGAATAAAGTCGTAATGTTGCGAGAATAAAGTCGTAATAGAATAAAGTCGTAATGTTGCGAGAATAAAGTCGTAATAAAATAAAGTCGTAATATTATGAGAATAAAGTTGTAATATTACGAGAATAAAGTCGTAAAATTACGAGAATAAAGTCGTAACATTACGAGAATAAAGTTGTAATGTTGCGAGAATAAAGTCGTAAAATTACGAGAATAAAGTCGTAACATTACGAGAATAAAGTTGTAATATTATGAGAATATAATTTATGAGAACTCTAACAGGAAGAGCTTCTTCTCCCTGTGTTAAAATGAGGAATATTGAGTATCTTGTGAAGTTATATTTATATATTTATACTATATTACGACTTTATTCTCATTACATTATGACTTTATTCTTGTAATTTCCTTTTTTTGTTGTTTTGTTTGGCCCTAATACTCCGTCGTACATTATGTTGTTTTACCACATGAACAGATTAATTTAAAATGCATTTAACATAAAAGTATAGCATCATGAAGAAAACAGCTAATAATTTTTATGGTGTTTTTGTTATTTCATTTCGAGTTGTTCATCATAATGTGTTTTTCTCTTTTTAAATTTGTAGATAAACATACAGCTACAGTAACTCAAACCCACACTACTAGACCAGAACTACCATGCAACTAAGATACATGTTGTATTGAGCTGGACTACAAATAAAGGGAATTCAAGACTAATAAATTAATCAAAAAATGAGAACTGAAGTTATACTTTGGTCACTTTGTGATAACACCTTAAACGACTGGAGAGAGGAGGAGGAGAAGAAGACGGAAAGGATTCATGTCTGGTTCATCTTCTTTTTTTTAGTAAAAGCACAATCACAATCAAACCTGGTGCTGTTTTAAGAATGGATATAATATCAATATGTTATTCCTCATATAAAAGAGAATTAGGGATTTCTTTTAAAGTAACAGATGAAGCTACACTATGATTATTACATGTTGGTCATGTTGGCTGTAAGTTGTACCTGCAGCGCCCCCTGCTGGTCAGAAGTAACATGATTTCATGCACAGCAGGAGCAGCAAACTGTTGAACGTGATTGATCAGCTGGGCTTTTATCACGGGTTTGAATCACTGCTCGCCTGTTAAGACCCAGCTGTGCAGGTCTTTGTGTGTGCAATTTATTATTTTGGACAAATCAGGTTGCTTAAAACTGTCTATTGTTCTGTCGCTTCAAACAGTTTCTTTTTTTTTCCAAACGCTTCAAAACAGTTTCAAGCTTATTCCAGGTGGATGAAGCGTAAACAGTAGATTTAACAAAAATCTCCTTGCTCTCAGCAAGAGTCAACAAGAAAAACAGCATCTCTGAGGATATTTTTATTTTATTTTGCTTAATGTATTTTTCCTTCAGCACTGACAGCGGAATCATGTACATTAACTATATGATAACGCAGCGTAGTTTAGTGTGAGTGTAAGGAACCAGTGCACTCTAGCTGCCTGTCTCTGTTGAAATAAGTCAGTTTCAGTATAAAGCATCGTACAATATTTAGTAATATCCTAGATCAGGGGTCGGCAACCCAAAATGTTGAAAGAGCCATATTGGACCAAAAACACAAAAAACGAATATGTCTGGAGCCGCAAAAAATGAAAGGTCTTGTATCAGCCTTAGAATGAAGACAAATGGTGAAAGGAGAAATGTCGAAAAAAAGTCAAAATGTGGAGAAAAAAGTCAAAATTTAGAGAAAAAAGTCAAAATGTTGAGATTAATGTTGAAGTACAATCTCGAGAAAAAAGTTCAAATGTTGAGAAAAAAGTGGAAATGTCGAGAAAAAAGTCGAAATGTTGAGAAAAAAGTCGAAATGTCGAGATTAAAAAGGAAAGGAAAAAGGAAGAAAAAAAGTGGAAAAAAGGAAAGAAAGAAGAAAAAAGAAAAAAAGAACAAGAAAAGAAAGAAAAAAAAGGAAAAAAGAGAAAAAAGAAAAAAAAAGAGAAAATAAAGACAAAGAAAGATAAAAAAAGGAAAAAAAGAAGAAAAAAGCAAAAAAAAAAACAAGAAAAGAAAGAAAAAAAGGAAAAAAAGAGAAAAAAAGGAGAAAAGAAAGAGAAAAAAAGGAAGAAAAAAAGAAGCAAAAAAGAAGAAAAAGGGGAAAAAAAGGTGAAAAATTATTGAAAAAGCTCCAGGAGCCACTAGGGCGGCGCTAAAGAGCCGCATGCGGCTCTAGAGCCGCGGGTTGCCGACCCCTGTCCTAGATCAAATCATATTAGGACGGGAAACTACGGTAGAAACCGAAGCTGCCAGGTACTGTAAATGAAGTGCAACACCTCCCTTATTCACTCACCTTTAAGAAGTTAATGTGGTCGGTGCGAGCCATGTTTTCCAGATCCGTGTTCCTCCTCTGCAGCTGGGTGATCTCCTGCTCCAGCTGGGCGATGAGGCCCTCGGCCCACCTCTGCGTCTGCCTCTGCTTCTCCTCGATGACCAGAACCAGCTCGGCCTGAGTCTTCTGGATGGAGCGCACCAGCTCCGAGAAGACCTGCATGCTTTCATCCACCTCCTTCTTGGTACTGGCCTGAAAATTCAAACCACACAACAATCAGGTTTACGTGATCAGGCTGCTTCGTATCTGCCCATCTGGGACGATATTCAACACCACCTACACTCACCTTGTGGAGCTCCACAGAATGTTTAATCTCTTCCACCTTCCTCACCCGGTCCTGGATCATCTGCTGGACGTCTACTTCGGTCCGTTTCAGCTGTGCCTGCACAACATCAATCCCCATAAACCGAGGCCATGAAAGGTATCTTAATTATTCAACGCGACAAATGGGCGCTGTAACCAGCGCTAGAGGCTGTCCAACGAAACATTAGTGTAACTTTTAAAAGGAGCAGGCGCTTTATGTGTTTAGGACCACCTGGAAACATGTTGTAGATCAGAGCTGTGAAAAGATGTCACACCAAAGCTGACAGCTTTCAAATAATCATAAAAAAAAGGCTCATCTGTCGAGATTTATGTTGTCGACGAATCATTATTGCTCAAGTTTGTCAAGTCAAGGTTTGGCCTCATGTGCTCCAAAAAGAAAAGGTACAGTGTGAACATACTGTGTTCCATCATCTTTGTCCAGATGTGCTTCTAAGACAGGGGTCGGCAACCCGCGGCTCTAGAGCCGCATGCGGCTCTTTAGCGCCGCCCTAGTGGCTCCTGGAGCTTTTTCAAAAATGTTTGACCTTTTTTTCCCTTTTTTTCTTCTTTTTTCTTTTTTCCTTTTCATTTTTCTTATTTATTTCTGCTTCTTTTTTTCTCTTTTTTCTTCCTTTTTCCTTTCCTTTTTAATCTCGACAATTTGACTTTTTTCTCAAAATTTTGACTTTTTTCTCGACATTTTGACTTTTTTTCTCGAAATCTTGACTTTTTTTCGACATTTTGTCTTTTTTCTCGAAATTTTGACTTTTTTCTCGACATTTCGACTTTTTTCTCAACATTATGACTTTTTTCTCAAAATTGTGACTTTTTTCTCAACATTTTGACTTTTTTCTCAACATTTTGACTTTTTTCTCAAAATTGTGACTTTTTTCTCAACATTTTGACTTTTTTTCTCGAAATCTTGACTTTTTTTTCGACATTTTGTCTTTTTTCTCGAAATTTTGACTTTTTTCTCGACATTTCGACTTTTTTCTCAACATTGTGACTTTTTTCTCAAAATTGTGACTTTTCTCGAAATTTTGACTTTTTTCTCAACATTTTGACTTTTTTCTCAAAATTGTGACTTTTTTCTCAACCTTTTGACTTTTTTCTCAAGATTGTATTTCAACATTAATCTTGACATTTTTACTTTTTTCTCAAAATTGTGACTTTTTTCTCAACATTTTGACTTTTTTCTCAACATTTTGACTTTTTTCTCAAAATTGTGACTTTTTTCTCAACATTTTGACTTTTTTTCTCGAAATCTTGACTTTTTTTTCGACATTTTGTCTTTTTTCTCGAAATTTTGACTTTTTTCTCGACATTTCGACTTTTTTCTCAACATTGTGACTTTTTTCTCAAAATTGTGACTTTTCTCGAAATTTTGACTTTTTTCTCAACATTTTGACTTTTTTCTCAAAATTGTGACTTTTTTCTCAACCTTTTGACTTTTTTCTCAAGATTGTATTTCAACATTAATCTTGACATTTTTACTTTTTTCTCAAAATTGTGACTTTTTTCTCAACATTTTGACCTTTTTTCTCGAAATTTTGACTTTTTTCTCAACATTTTGACTTTTTTCTCAAAATTGTGACTTTTTTCTCAACATTTTGACTTTTTTCTCGACATTTTGACTTTTTTCTCGAAGTACATAATGAAAAAAAAAATCCTCCCCCAGCATATGTTGCCTTCATTCTAAGGTTTATACAAGACTTTTGTTGACATATTTGTTTTTTGCCTTTTTGGTCCAATATGGCTCTTTCAACATTTTGGGTTGCCGACCCCTGTTCTAAGATGTATAAAACCCCTTTACAGAGCTTAATATCTTATAAAACTAAGATTTAAGATTAAATAACAATAAAGCTCATCACGGCTGAGGCCCCTGATGCTTCAGCTTGTTTTAGTCTGCTGATGGTCTGAAATCTCCATAAAAGTCGACAGATCTGGAATATCTCTGCAAATGCTGAACAGGTTTGTGATCATAATTTTGGATATTTTGATACGCTTTGAATTCAGCTTTGAAAATAAGCAGATATTTTATTCTACAACCAGATTTGCATCTTTTTAAACTGCATATAAGGACGGGTCATCAGCAGAGCCGGATTAACGCAAAGGCAAACTAGGCATGTGCCTAGGGCCCGATTGGCAGGGGGGGGGGCCCAGGCAGAGGGACAAAAAAAAAAAAAAAAAAACCTTGTCTGCACACATATTAATGGTTGATACAAAAAAATATCAAGTAAATAAAAATATATGTCCAAAAGAATGGCATAAATTGCGCCAAAATTACACGATTAATTCAAAATGTTCAAAATGGCCGACTTCCTGTTCGGTTTCGGCCATGGCGCCAAGAGACTTTTCTTTAAGTTGCGACATGATACAGGTGTGTACCGATTTTCGTTCATGTACGTCAAACCGTATTATGGGGCTTGAGGCACAAAGTTTTTTCTGTCTGATCAGATGAAGGGTGGGCGCGCTTTTTGGCGTCTAGCGTCGCCACGGTAACACTTTTGAAAGAAAAAAGTAATTTGTGGTGTCACAGGACGGAGACGCACATTTTGATGTATAACACACCTGGGTGCACGTTACGGTTCGGGCCGTATTAACTGCCGAAGGAATGGCATAAATTGCGCCAAAATTATACGATTAATTCAAAATGGCTGACTTCCTGTTGGGTTGCGGCCATGGCGCCAAGAGACTTTTCTTTAAGTTGTGTACTGATACAGGTGTGTAGCGATTTTAGTGCATGTACGACAAACCGTATTGTGGGGCTTGAGGCACAAAGTTTTCCGGGGGGCGCTGTTGAGCCATTTTGCCACGCCCATTAATGCAAACCATTAAATATCAAATTTTTTGCCAGGCCTGGCTTGCGTGCAAAATTTGGTGACTTTTTGGGTACGTTTAGGGGGGCAAAAAGGCCTTCCTTTTGTCAGAAGAAAGAAAAAAAATAAATAAATTTAAAAAAAAATTCCTACAGATACAATAGGGCCTTCGCACTGTAAGTGCTCGGGCCCTAATAACATTGATGGAGGGGGGCCCAAAAATCACCGTCTGCCTAGTGTAGTCCATTTATTTAATCCGGCTATGGTCATCAGTCTCACCTTCTTCTCGGTCCATTCCCTCTCGACAGGGACGGTGTAGTGCGCTCTGTGGTCGGTTTCCGTGCAGAGGACGCACACACAAGTCTGATCCTTCTTGCAGAAGAGCTCCAGCAGCCGCTCGTGCTTGGGGCACATCCTGTCCGCCATGTTGGCCACGGGCTCTATCAGCTTGTGCTTGGTGAACCTGGCGGTGTGAGACTTCAGGTGCTCCTCGCAGTAGGAGGTCAGGCACACGAGGCAGGACTTGGCGGCCTTGGGCCGGCCGTCCCCCAGGCAGACGTCACACAGGACCTCCTCCCAGGGGGGGGACGGGGGCGAGGGGGACGGGGAAGGGGGTACAGTCTGAGGAGGGGGAGAGGACGAGGGTGGGGGTGATGTCCGGGGCAGCGGAGCTGCAGCTTGGGGTGATGATGGACGAGAAGTTGCTGAAACTGGAGGGATTAATGGTGGCAAGACCTCCTTTGACTTTTCTTTCTTCAGCTTCATCTCTTGCTTCTTCTTCAACTCCTCCAGAAGCTGCTGCTTCTGATCGCCCTCCAAAAGCCGCTCCTCATCCTCCTTTTTCCTCTTCTCCATCGTCCACTTCTTTGCCTTCTCTTCCCGTTCCTCCCCGCCCGCCTTCCCGTCCACGCCCTTCACCCGGATCTGCTTGAACTGCTCTGCGATTTCCCTCAGCACGGTGTTCACGCTGATGTCGGGCCTCTTGTAGAAGGACTTCTTGCACATGGGGCACTGGTACAGGGGGCTGGTTTTCCAGTATCCCAGGATGCAGCCCTGGCAGAAGTTGTGTCCGCAGGGGATGGACACGGGGTTGGTGAAGACGTCCAGGCAGATGGAGCAGTGCACCTGCTCTTCGGAGAGGTTCCCGGTGGTGGCGGCCATCCCTGCACGGCGGAGAGGGAGGGTCATTCTCAGCCAAAGCAAGCAGCCTCTGAAAGGGGCATCAAACCTGCTGTGATACAGTTGCTATAGGTTAGAGGGCACAACTTTAAATGATGAAATGTTCATGCAAAACTACCACGCACACCCACATTCATTTTTCATTCATTGGAATTTAAATAGTTGTACTAATATTGCTATCACTTAATAAGTGAGTCCCTTGTGAGTCTTTAAGAAGTGTTGCTAGACAGGTTATTTTTATAGCAAAATAGCCGGAGTCAAATTCCCTGTCTGGCATGTTCAAATAAAACTGATTCTGATTCTGATTCATCTCAGGTACTTGATCCATGCTGATATTTGAAAGCCTGAATAAAAATGTATTAACTGTATATATATATATATATATATATATATATATATATATATATATATATATATATATATATATATATATATACTGGATATATATATATATATATATATATATATATATATATATATCCAGTATATATATATATATATATATATATATATATATATATATATATATATATATATATATATATATATATATATCCAGTATATGTATATATATATATATATATATATATATATATATATCCAGTATATGTATATATATATATATATATATATATATATATATATATATATATATATATATATATATATGAAGAGTTATTTGTTTCATTTCAACACTGTTTTTGAAAAAAGTTGCAATAAAATTAAAAATTAAAATAGAAATAATTACACAGTAAGTAGTAGATTCAGAGATTACAATTATATTTTTATGTATACATGAGTTCTCAGAGACTCGAAGAGGGAACCATTCAAATATCAGTTTTTACATGTTTTCACTGATGAGCAACTTGTTTAATCTGCAAACATAATTTCATCAGAATGAAAATGAAAATATTCAAATATTTGGGATGAGACTCCAGATCAAGTGACATGGAGGAAATAATGTAGAAGATGTTTTTATTTTTTATTTTTGCATAATTTATATTAAACACATAAACTAAAATGTAGACTAAAATAAAGTACATAGAACAAATTATCTTGCGGCATGTCGTTTCATGATGCTAACACAATTTTAGAAATTCTGCACTGTAGTTATTTGAGCCAAGAAATAAATAATATCCACTTATGAAATAATCATGTGAAGTTGAATCTTTATATACAGAACTTTTCATTTCAGATAAAAGGCTTTCACATCCGTTGCCGTTAAACTGAAACGTACAGTTTGTTCAGTGTTGTAACGTCAGCGCGTCTGTGCAGCTTGAAGTGTGCTGAGCTCCAACACAAGCAGCTGGACGCTCCAGGCCTCGGTATTCATGACAGACCAGATTAACATCCTTCCAAAAATACAGGTCCGGTCTGCTAACTGACCTACTGCACTGGCATGCTTTCACTCTTTTATTTTTATGCTTAAAAATCTCAAAATATGAAACACATTATCTTGATAAAAGGATTTTTATTATAGTACCTCAATAAGTATAAAAGTACGACGGAGTATTAGGGCCCAACAAAAAAACAAAAAAAGGAAATTACGAGAATAAAGTCATAATGTAATGAGAATAAAGTCGTAAAATTATGAGAATAAAGTCGTAAAATTATGAGAATAAAGTCATAATATTACGAGAATAAAGTCGTAATATTACGAGAATAAAGTTGTAATATATTATAAATTAATATATAAATAACTTCACAAGATGCTCATTATTCTTCATTTTAACACAGGGAGAAGACTGCTCTTCCTGTTAGAGTTCTCATAAATTACCACTTTATTTTCATAATATTATGACTTTATTCTCATAAATTAACACTTTATTCATTACGACTTTATTATCGTAATGTCACAACTTTATTCTCGTAATATTACGACTTTATTCTCATAATATTATGACTTTATTCTATTACGACTTTATTCTCACAACATTACGACTTTATTCTCGTAATTTTACGACTTTATTCTCATTATATTATGACTTTATTCTCGTAATTTCCAATTTTTTTTGTCTTAGTTTGGCCCTAATACTCCGTCGTATAAAAGTGACCACCAAAGAAATGTCCCTCTTCTTGTCCGAGCAGTTCAGAATCATTATCCTATTTAGAATAACAACAACAAACCCGTCCAGCAACACTCCTCAGAGGGATGTGCGTATGCTCAGAGAAACAGTCTGGACGAACTAAAACACACGGCAGACACCAAACGCAGAGATAGGACGACACTCACCAGAGAGCAGCTGCCTCGAGTCTCCACTGTGGACTGATATTTGAGACAGACTGTGACCACAACACCTCCAGCTGCCCGACACTCTCCCACACCTCAGACCCAAAATATACCCCCCCCGCCCTCTCCTTTTACCCCAGATACAGATTTACACTCCCTAGTTATGGTGTGACCGCTGCAGGCCTTCAGTTGACTCAGAAACAGGAACTCGTTGCAACGGTGCAAAGAGAGTTACTGTACGTCTGGTGATGTTCAGCCCGAGGAGCTCATATCACTTTTATGACAGTTATATTTACATAAACAGTAGTTTTCTATGCTAGATTTCTCTTGTCTTATCTGACTAACCCAGGGGTCGGCAACCCGCGGCTCTAGAGCTGCATGCGGCTCTTTAGCGCCGCCCTCGTGGCTCCTGGAGCTTTTTCAAAAATGTTTGACTTTTTTTTTCCTTTTTTTCTTCTTCTTTTTCTCTTTTGTTTTCTTTCTTTCTCTTTTTTTCTCTTTTTTTCTTCTTTTTTCTTTTTTTCTCCTTTTTTCTTACTTTTTCCTTTCCTTTTTAATCTCGACATTTCGACTTTTTTCTCGAATTTTTGACTTTTTTCTCGACATTTCAACTTTTTTCTCGAAATTTTGACTTTTTTCTCGAGATTGTACTTCAACATTAATCTCGACATTTCAACCTTTTTCTCTAAATTTTGACTTTTTTCTCGACATTTCGACTTTTTTCTCGACATTTCAACTTTTTTCTAAACATTTTGACTTTTTTCTCGAGATTGTACTTCAACATTAATCTCGACATTTCAACCTTTTTCTCGAAATTTTGACTTTTTTCTCAACATTTCGACTTTTTTCTCGACATTTCGACTTTTTTCTCGACATTTCGACTTTTTTCTCGACATTTCGCCATTTGCCTTCATCCTAGGGCTGATACAAGACTTTTCATTTTTTGCGGCTCCAGACATATTAGTTTTTTGTGTTTTTGATCCAATATGGCTCTTTCAACATTTTGGGTTGCCGACCCCTGGACTAACCAAATGTGGAGTGAGAGGTGTGTCCGTTTCTTCAGAGGGTTTGGTACCCGGATACAAAGGGAGGATATTCGTTCATGAAAATATACATTTTAAACTCAGTTTATCGTAATGCAATTGAATGTTTTTTTCTTTTTTTTTAATTTATGTATCAATGTGAATAAAAGCAGGACTTGTTTTTACAACTCTGGCAGAAGGCCATGCTCATAGCTTTCCAAAGCATCTCCATGCTGGGGAGAAGATGGAGAGTTCGGCTGATGCTAAACTACAGATGCGGTTTAAAAAATAAGATAGAAAGTTTTTAAATATTGCACCACCCTCTTCTGAGACATCGATCCAGTGAAGTACATGGAAGAGTTCCTGATAACCCTGCTGCTGAGAATAATCTTCTTCATCATGCCCTAGACACTGAAAAAACAGTTTTATTCTTCCACCCCCACTGCTGGATCTGTGAATGACAACCATTTTTAAATAAGGAACAGTTAATGTTGCATTTTATTTGATCCAGAAATTGCACTACAAAGGTGGATACTGAACATCTTTCAATTGAAAATGTAAATTTCACTTCATATTAGTTAATCTTCACAACAATAATCATTAATTTAAAAAAAGTGATGCGTGTATCGAGGCTGGATTCATTCAGGGGTGAAAATGATGACGTCCGAAGCCGCGCTGCCTGGCTGTACCACGTGACTGATTCAGGAAGGGGTTCAGATTTTGCCGCAAGTTCTGACAGCGATATAAACCTCTCAGGCTCCACTCAAAATGTGTGTATGATGGAGAGTTGCGGTCAGTGAGAGTTTGGAGACAGTTTGGAGAAACTGTTGTTTTTAAATAAAAACCAAAGATGTGTCATTGGCACTACCTCAACGTTACAAAAGCACAATCATGTCCATACCTTAACCTCAACCTCACTTAAGTCACTGTAAATGATCATTTCCATCGTCACCATTTCCAACTGATATTTTTGCGTCCACTAGATGTCCTACTAGAGCAAATGAAGCTTCAAGAAGCTTCGTGCAGGAGTGAACCAATTGACCCTTTGTCAGCCTTCTGATTAGTCCCTGACTGACCAATCAGAATCAATGTAAAAAGCGTAGTTTTTACTTGCCTTGTATTGTAATTTAAATCACTGGATTATTTTTTTAAATCTTTGTATTAGTAAAAAGAAACACTTTGGATAACACTGCACACAGCGTAGTGAGGGTGCAGTGTATTTTTATCCCCAAACTGGCAAAAGATAGATCCGTACTTCCAAAACAAAGCCGGCTCGGCAGCAGGCTACAACCGGGGAAGTGTTTTAGTTACAGTATTTATCTTAAAATGGTTAAGCGGTGTGTTTGGACAACCGCTAGCCCCAAAACCAACGGTAAATTACGAAGAATGTCTACTTTAGATACTGTAAAGCTATGTGGACGGCCACACTCGCAGTTCAACCCTTCCTCCGTGCCATCAGCTAAACCAGGGGTCGGCAACCCGCGGCTCTAGAGCCGCATGCGGCTCTTTAGCGCCACCCTAGTGGCTCCTGGAGCTTTTTCAAAAATGTTTCACCTTTTTTTTTCCCTTTTTCTTCTTTTTTTCTTCTTTTTTTCTTCCTTTTTTCTCTTTCTTTCTCTTTCTTTTCTCTTTTTTTTCTATTTTTTTTCCTTTTTTTCCCTTTTTTCTTCTTTTTTTCTTCCTTTTTTTCTCTTTTTTCTCTTTATTTCTTGTTTTTTTTGCTTTTTTCTTCTTTTTCTTCTTTTTTTCTTCTTTTTTTTCTTCCTTTTTTTCTCTTTCTTTCTCTATCTTTTCTCTTTTCTTCTCTTTTTTTCCTTTTTTTTCTTTCTTTTCTTGTTTTTTTGCTTTTTTCTTCTTTTTTTCCTTTTTTTCCCTTTTTTCTTCTTTTTTTCTTCCTTTTTTTCTCTTTCTTTGTCTTTATTTTCTCTTTTTTTCTCTTTTTTCTCTTTTTTTCCTTTTTTTCTTTCTTTTCTTGTTTTTTTTTCTTATTTCTTCTTTCTTTCCTCTTTTTTTTCTTCCTTTTTCCTTTCCTTTTTAATCTCGACATTTCGGCTTTTTTCTCGACATTTCGACTTTTTTCTCAACATTTCGACTTTTTTCTCGAGATTGTACTTCAACATTAACTCAACATTTTGACTTTTTTCTCTAAATTTTGACTTTTTTCTCCACATTTTGACTTTTTTTTTTCGACATTTCTCCTTTCACCATTTGTCTTCATTCTAAGGTTTATACCTTTCATTTTTTGCGGCTCCAGACATATTCGTTTTTTGTGTTTTTGGTCCAATATGGCTCTTTCAACATTTTGGGTTGCCGACCCCTGAGCTAAACTAATCAAAAGATCTAGTTTTTGCTGAAAACCTCCGTTTTTAAACTCACTACACGGTACCTGAAGTGTTCCTTTTTATTTATATCTAGTTTCGGTTGATTTTCTTTGGTTCAATAATTGGAAAGAAAGTGATGTAAAACCCTGTTTTTACAATGGAAGTGGACGGGAGAGATGACAGGTTTGTCCGACTTGGCAACAGGGGCGACCTAGCAACGGGGGCGGCGCTTGAAGCTTCATCTGCCCATCACTACTGCTGGTGGTTGTGCTTCTGTTTCCTCTACGGTGTTGCAGGTTATGATGATGATGATGACGATGACGCCTGCGTGAGGTCTGGACTCACGCGCAGCCGTCACATGAAATAAGTTTAATACTCGTAGAAAAGAACCAACAGAGAGAGTTAGTCGGTGTAGGTTTCATGTGGAGACATGAACGAGACATTACTACACAATGGCGGCAGAGGCACACTGTCCACACAGGTGAGACACATGAGGTTAACGAGGAGGTCACAGGTGCAGACCATGATGAATGACTGAGGACTGAGGAATCCTGGGAACTGTAGTCGTGTCCGGTGATCAGTGTAGTGGAGAAGCTGACCTGGTGGAGGAGAAGAAGTGATCAGTGCAAACTATCCTCTTAAACTATGGAGTCTTCTTGCTTTCAAAATATTTTTTTTTTTGTTATAAATAAATAATTCTATGTACAGTTTTGATTTCACACCATCTGCTCATTTGGTTTTCATGTTATTGTGTCATGTTCTGCTTTTTCCAACTTTATAAACCCATCCAGGATTACAGCCTGTTTAGCCTGAAATCAGCTTGGAGCTTGTAGTCTAAACGGGACGAAACATTCGCTCTCTAAAAGCATGTCCGAAGATGACACCCGTGGAACGACTTTGCCTTAAATCGTGGTCAAATTATGTTTTTTTTTTTTTTTTTTTTGCTTTGGATTTTTTTTTGTTTTCTTTTTTTCTCCCCCTTTTTATTCATCTATTTTTTAATTCATACTGTTTAGCTTTAATACTTAAATATTACTTCTATATAAGAATATAATAATTTTCATGTATTTGTCATTATTTTGTGTGGATTTTTTGTTCTGTTCTTAATCCAAAAAAAAAAAAAAAAAGGAGGTAGACTGTATATCTTTTTTTGTTTATTCCTGTTCAACTGTGCCTTACCCCCTAATAAAAATATCAAAACAAATTATGGTTTATGCCTTATTTTGAAAGGATATAATTTATTTTTTTTAATCAAATACTGCAGCAACTCACATGTGTCTCCTGTGATAATGGTGAGATATTTTGAAACTAATAATTCATAAAGAATTAGCCTCCTATATAAAAACTTCCCTTTCTGCATAGATATATACTATATATATATTATTATATCTTCATCATCAGGTGTAAGTTGGAAGCTGATCGCCTCAGTAAGCCAGGCATACAGGAGTGTGTATAGAGCTAGCCTGATGTGATGGAAATGTGGATATGACAAAATGAGCAGGAAAAGTGAGCTGCTCAAATAAATGACATCACATTTGGAAGCGACAGCCACCGGACACAAAAGCTCTGGGAATTAAAAAAAAAATCAATCACATCGGTGAAGCGTTCGGCCAATCCAGGCAGAGTTGCATGGTCCCGGAGGCGGTTCAGCTGGTACAGCCAGTGAGCAACAGCTGCAGCCGTGACCCTCCCTGACCGCAGCCTCCTTACTCCCACGAGACCTAACGTCATGTGACATCATAACAACTGTAGCGTGGCCACCTATGAGAGCGGGAGCAGCCAGTTAGAAAGCTGCCTGGGGTCACCTGCTGTTGACACAGGAAGTGCATCAGCTATGCTCAACATAACCTCAGCGGCTTTGACAACAAAACTATCTGAAGGAATTCCATTATCTTTGGCTCAAAGGTTTTAAACGCGATGAACTGATAATATTTTGGTGGTTAAACATAAAGGTCATGTTTCTAATTAGTTAATCTCTAACTGCTTTTATGTCTGAAGAGATACAAGTATTATACTCTGATGGACAAAGGTCAAATTTGATGTGACATAATTGTCTCAGAAAAAAGGTCTTTGATAATAACAGGGTGAGAGGTGGCCACATTTCACATCCGGCCTCTAATTCCTGATCTTGGACATTGAAACCCTGACGACTGTATGTGTGTAAACAGTTGCTCCTCAGGATTTATTGTCTCCATATTTGAGGTAAATTCCACTGTAACAGCTGCAACATCTGCTCCGTCACACCCAACCTTCTAAGTCAAACAGGTATTGATTAGGGATGTCCCGATCAGGTTTTTTGGGCCCCAATCCGATTCTGAGTCATCTGATTTTGAGTATCTGCCCATACCGAGTCCCAATCTGATACTTTCGTTGCACATTAAAAAAAATGAACAAATGCAAAATAAACAGATCCAGGTTGTCCCCAATTTTAATCTATTCACCTTATTTTGCATTTAAACAGAGCAGTTCTCTTCGAGGTAGCTTGAACAATCAAGTAATAATATGCAACTATTAACTAGTAAAAATATTGCAAATTTAAACATAATTTGAGTTAGATAAAAACAGCTGCTCAACCCAGAAGGCATGTGAACTAATAAGCAAATGAAAGAGCAACAGTGTCATAAAGTAAGGCCAGTAATGTGCTTCTTAGACTGTAGTCTTATTAGGGCCCGAGCACTTACAGTGCGAAGGCCCTATTGTATCTGTAGGAATTTTTCTTCTGACGAAAGGAGGGCCTTTTTGCCCCCCTAAACGTGCCCCAAAAGTCATCAAATTTTGCACGCAAGCCAGGCCTGGCAAAAAATTTGATATTTAATGGTTTGCATTAATGGGCGTGGCAAAATGGCTCAACAGCGCCCCCTAGAAAACTTTGTGCCTCAAGCCCCACAATACGGTTTGACGTACATGCACGAAAATCCCTTCACACCTGTATCATGGCGCAACTTAAAGAAAAGTCTCTTGGCGCCATGGACGAAACCGAACAGGAAGTCGGCCATTTTGAATTAATTGTGTTATTTTGACGAAATGTATGCCATTCCTTCGGCAGTTAATACGGCCCGAACCGTAACGTGCACCCAGGTGTGTTATACATCAAAATGTGCGTCTCCATCCTGCGACAACACGCATTACTTTTCTCTTTCAAAAGCGTTACCGTGGTGACGCTAGACGTCAAAAAGCGCGCCCACCCTTCATCTGATTGGTCCATATTTAATAGTTCCCCAAAAGTCACCAAATTTTGCATGCAAGCCAGGCCTGGCGATACATTTGATATTTCATGGTTTGTATGAATGGGCGTGGCCTAACGGCTCAACAGCGCCCCCTAGAAAACTTTTCTCTGCCATAACTTTTGAATGGTTTGACATAGAGAGTTGTGGGTGGTGTCATGGGACTCGGTATTGAGTCCTTGACCATAATTGGTGAAAATTAACCCCGCCCCTTCTTCTGATTGGTTGTCCCTATTTTCTGCTATAACTTTTGAATGGTTTGACATAGGAAGTCGTGGGTGGTGTCATTTCTGTTGTGCTTATGGGGGACGGTGGCCATGAGTGCGAGGACCCGTTCATCGCTGATTGCAGCTTTAATTTCTTACTGTCCTTTTCTGGTTTAAAGAATAAAATGTTGATGTTTGAAGTGACCTACAATCTTACCCAGTACCAGGGTTTCCATCACACTGCGTTGAGAATGGAAGCCCTCGTGCACACAAAGTTGGCAGAATGCGCGAGACAGCCTGTTGCGTTTTTCTGAAGGCTCAGCTGAGGAAAGCAACACCAACACCAGCTTCATTCAGTTTTCAGTCACCCTTGTAACTTAACTTTTATTTATTTGCCTCCACTGAAACACTGCTGTGTGCAGATTAATATATCCGATCCCTGATCGGAATGCAACGTCCGATTTCGATCAAGTCTGTAACATGATTCGGCCCGATTTCCGATCACCTGATCGGATCGAGACATCCCTAGTATTGATGTATATTTATATATCATGTATAATGCAGTGGTTGTTACTGGGGGTTTGGCTTAAAACGGCCTCACAAGACAAAATACCTTCCTAAAGAAAAGCACCAAATCCTTAGTCTAGTCTTTTTGATGAGAATGTTATATATTCTTATGGTTAACAGGGGTCAAATGGAGGGGAAAGGTGTTTTTCACACCACACAGATGTTCGGATGCACAATCCTGATTAGGTAACAGGTAAATGTAGAGATGTTTGGATCAAAACACAGAAAAAAGCTCTAAGTTTGACATGTATAAGTCTGAGTTCAGGTCTTATCTACAGCAATACTGATTAGTGCAGTTTATGATAATCAATCTGAATAATTTCTGGCCCAAGTGCCTCCTCTAAAAATAGGAATTTAGTGCTGATGGGGACAAAGTACTACTACTGTCTTTTATCCAAAGCGACTTACATCTGAGAGAACACAAGCAAGAAAATCACATAGGAAAAAAACAAGTGAAAGACAAATATACCACACATCTCACGAGTGATCATCTTTATTAAAACAGGAGAGAAGGAACGTTTTATACAAAAATACAGAAAATCCATGCCCCTTCAAACAATCATAGCTTCTCATCAAATTGTAAAAAGTAATACATGTTGGAAAAATGTGCAACAAGCCCTCATTTGGTTCTCCCAGCAAGCTCCCGACAACATGTTACAACTTCATTGCTTCAATATTTAATATACAATATCTCCAAAGCCTCATTGCTTCAGCTAAATAAAGTCTTACACAGTAAGGAAAGTGCCAAAAGTAAGGATTTACTTAAAGTTTGGCTATCATCTTACAGTGTCCAGGTGAGTCAGAGAGAAAAGAAACAACAAATAAAATCAGTAAAGGTCGGGTTATCTTCATCTTTAAATTATTTTACACTTTTGATCTCACATGTTCATTGTTTATTGAGTATGAGTTAGATTGCACAACATTTCAGTAAAATTAAAGACTATACAGCATAATATGGAGGATTCTTTGTGCCAAAATTAAATAAATAAATACATCATTAATTAATTCAAATGGGAATGAAATATATAATTAATTAATTAAATGTGTCATTAATTAATTAAAATTAGAATTAAATATGTAATTAATTAATTAAAATACAATTCATTTTAAGTAACCACTGAGTTTGACAAGTGAAACTGACAGTTTTACATTTACATTTCAGGATTCAGCAACACGAAATAATTAATTAAATGTGTCATTAATTAATTAAATGCAGTTTTACATTTCATGATTCACACGCAACACGAAATCATTAATTAAATGTGTCATTAATTAATTAAATGCAGTTTTACATTTCATGATTCACACGTAACACGAAATCATTAATTAAATGTGTCATTAATTAATTAAATGCTGAAATAATAAATATATATTTTTACTTAAAATGAATTGTATTTTAATTAATTAATGACATATTTCATTCTAATTTTAATTAATTAATGACACATTTAATTAATTAATGATATATTTCATTCCCATTTTAATTAATTAATGATGTATTTATTTATTTAATTTTGGCACAAAAAATCCTCCATAGCGTAATACATGCAGTCAGTCAATAAAGTCTTGTAGCCCAGAGTGATGGAAAGTGTCACAAAAAGACATTTATTTCATAAGACTGGAAGTTGAGGTAAAATTCTAATTGTAGCCGAGAAACGTTGTCAGAGATGGCCTGGCTTCAGAGGAGACGACCTGTTTTGTCTCTACACTTCCACCCCACACCCTCGGCCGTGTTAAATGTGTGTTAAGGTGAGTGGGGAGGTGTTTTTGCCCTCCTGGGTGAGACACGGGCTGAAGATCGGATAGATACTTTCGCTGAACTTGTCGAGGAACGTGTAGAGATGCAGACGGGCCTTGACGTCGTAGAAGGACAGCTGGCCCGCTTCATAATCCAGGAAGACCCCGATCTTACTGGGCTGGGCCGGCAGCATCAGAGGCAGGCGGTATTCTGCCAGGGCCTTCACCTCCCCGTTCTTCAGCCACAGGCACCAGTATCCCCCCTCGGGGCTCAGTTTGATCTCCCCCTTGCGGCGAGCCGTGGCGCGGGCCAAACCCAGAGTCCAGGCGGTCTTGCGCCCCACGTCCACTTCCCAGTAGTGGCGGCCGGAGCTGAAGCCCTCCCGACCCAGGACGAAGAGGGCTGGGCTGAAGCGCTTGGGCCCCTCGGTGTGGGACGTCTTACGCTCCTCGTATCTCACCTGCTGACCGTCGTCAGACACAACCAGGTTCCTCTGGGCTGTGGACGGGTCCAGAATCACCTCACCTGGACAGGACAAAGAGGAATACGAAGGCAGAACGTTCAATCATGGATGGATCTCTTACATCTTATGGAGGATTTTTTGTGCCAAAATTAAATGAATAAATACATCATTAATTAATTAAAATGGGAATGAAATATATAATTAATTAATTAAATGTGTCATTAATTACTTAAAATTAGAAATCAAATATGTCATTAATTAATTAAAATACAATTCATTTTAAGTAAAAATATATATTTATTATTTCAGCATTTAATTAATTAACTGACAGTTTTACATTTACGTTTCATGATTCAGCAACACGGAATCATTAATTAAATGTGTCATTAATTAATTAAATGCAGTTTTACATTTCATGATTCACACGCAACACGAAATCATTAATTAAATGTGTCATTAATTAATTAAATGCTGAAATAATAAATATATATTTTTACTTAAAATGAATTATATTTTAATTAATTAATGACATTTCATTCTAATTTTAGTTAATTAATGACACATTTAATTAATTAATGATACATTTCATTCCCATTTTAATTAATTAATGATTTATTCATTTAATTTTGGCACAAAAAATCCTCCATAACATCTGGGCATGCCAGCTCAAATGTGGGCGTTACTCACTTGCGTAATTCTGCACCTTCCTCAGCTCTGAGAGTGATAGACAGGACAGACAGCGAGAGAGAAGAGCAAGTCAGAAAGTCTTTCAGCAAAGAAAACTCTAAGTCAAAGCAGATGGCTGGCGTGGGTGTGAAACACGTAGATCTGCTCTGAAGCGGTAAGTAGAGGAAACATGTGCCGCCGTCACTCAGATACCTCGCTGGTGTTTCCATGCGGCTGAGCTGCAGCATCAACAGCACCTCCATCTGTCCAACCGTCTTGGGAGTGTGAGTGAGCGAGTGAGTGAGTGTGCGCTGCAAGGATGACTCACTCTTCTATTTCAAAAAGCACTTTTAGTGACCTGCATATCTCTGGACTGGATTTTGAATAAGATGCTTGGTTTCTACCAGGCAAGTGAGGAGAGTTTTTCGTTTTTGTAATATTTTTTTTTTGTAATTTGGGACGGATCAATAGGGATAGCACAAAGCACCCAAAGCTCATTAAATGTGGTATGCTTTCCTTTAGATTTGCTGCTCCAATTTAAAAAGATAACAGTACATGTAATGCAAATCACAATATTATCTGTATATATATATATATATATATATATATATATATATATATATATATATATATATATATATATATATATATATATATATATATATATATATATATATATATATATATATATATATATAAGAACAGAATTGGGGAAGAAAGCTTTTAGGTTTTCAGCACCAGATGCTTGGAATAAACTTCAATCCGAACTGCATTTACGAAACATCATACCTGTGACTGAATTTAAAGCCCTGGTGAAAACAGTGGAGTTCAGACAAGTGTTTTAATTAATTATGTCTTTATGTAATTCATTTATTTGTTTGTTTGTTTTCTATCTTTTAATTCTGTAACTATGTTGCTGCAATCTTGGCCAGGTCTCCCTTGTAAAAGAGACCCCCGATCTCAATGGGATTAACCTGGATCAATAAAGGCTAAATAAATAAGTAAAAAAAAAAAAAAAAAAAAAAAAAAAAAAAATATATATATATATATATATATATATATATATATATATATATATATATATATATATATATAGATATATATATATAGATATAGATAGATAGAATGGGGCACTTTAAGTTCAAAATAGCTCAATATTTTATATACATATATATATATATATATAGATAGAATGGGGCACTTTAAGTTCAAAATATATATATATATAAAATATCGAGTTTAAGTTCAAGTTTAAGTTTAAGTTCAAAATAGCTCAATATTTTATATATATATTTTATATATATATATATATATATATATTTATATATATATATATATATATATTTAAAGGAATATACATATATATATATATATATATATATATATATATATATATATATATATATATATATATATATAGAATGGAGCACTTTAAGTTCAAAATAGCTCAATATTTTTATATATATATATATATATATATTTATATATATATATATATATATATATATATATATATATATATATATATAAAATATCGAGCTATTTTGAACTTAAAGTGCTCCATTCTGTAGTTTGTAGTATTGAATGTGTCCATTTTCATCCATGCAGTCCTGGAAGCATGAGTACTAGCAAGCAAAGCACTATTTTAATAACCTTTGAAACCACTATCAGAGCCGTTTTTCCCTCATTGCGGTCCACGGCCTCACCTTTCCCATACAGGCGCTTGAGCTCCTCCTGGAACTTGTTAACGAGGCCGCTGACGGAGGAGCGGATGGTCCCCAGGTAGAGGTCTGTGTTGATGGTGACTGTTGACCAATCAATGGGCTCGGGCGGGGGCGACAGCGTTGCCAAATTCTGTGGGAAATGGAACAGACATGATGCGTGAGGTAAGATGAAAGGAAGATTTAATGACCCCTCCAGGGAAATAAAGTCTGTGGGCTGAAAAGAACACATGACGGTAAATATGATGCTAGGAATCACTTTTTTCTGTGGATGCCATACTTTGCCCCCCTCCGTTTCATACTATATAGACATATCCCAGACCGCTACCCTCAAAGACATCTTTCATGTGAGAAACAATCACCATTTTAAGCACATAAACAGTCCTGGATAAAGGCACAAAGGCGGGGTATTCATAAGAAGCTGCTTCTGTTCTTGGAGGCTTTTGAAGTTGTGTTTCAGATCTTCTAATAACCACAGCTGCTCAGTACGAAGGTCCTCTGGCTGCCAGGCACAGCATCTTCACTTACAGTGGATATATTTTACAGTTAAATATTTAAAGGAGGCATAATTGCAACATTTTTTCTTTCAAAACCTGACACAAGGTCAATGAAAACTAAAGTGACATACTTTTACTAAAAGTCCACAGGGATAAGGTGCAAAAGCTCCCTTTTTAGTCATGTATCTACAGCTCTGTCCTTGGCAGGATGTTTTAATGAGTTGAATCAACCATTTGATTCTCTTCCAGCTCGTACTCTGTGGGTTCGGCTATATTTAAATCTGACAGCTTTGTGCTTCACGCTTGCAGCATACATCAGACGCGTCATGGGAGGTTGGAAGGACACTTTTGCATATGTGTCCTTTACAATATGCTGTTCCAACCGTGTTTTAACATAACTTATCAGATGTGTTCATCTTCTGAGGCAGATATAATTCAGATTTCCATTACAATTGACCTTTTTAGGAAAAAAGCTCTCTTGCTGTGACCAGATGCATATTCATGTTGTTTTCTGTAGGTGTGTAGGCTCCGCTGGATGAATAACTTATAACATGCTGAGGAGAGACTCTTTTATTTCTTTCAAATCAGAAATAGCTTCTTAAGTCCTGCTTCAAATGCTTTTGCAGCGTGTTTGTGTGTGATGAGCCACTTGAAAGCCTCTCGTACCTGAAGGAAAACCACTTTGTCTTTGGTGTGCGCGTGGGCTTCCAGCTCGTTGCTCCTCCTCCTCAGCTGGCTGAGCTCATTCTCCAGACCTCTGGCCAGCTCCTGCGCGTGCTTCTCCGCCTCGCGCTGCCTGGTGGCGATCAGCTCCACCAGCTCCGCCTGACTCTGCTCCACCAGCCGCTGCAGCTCGGCGTACACCTGCCAGCTCTCCTCCAGCTCCTTCTGGGCGCTGACCTGGAAAACAGGAGGAACGTCATCCGCCAGCTATATTACAGTTTTTCACAATTGTTTAAACACATTTATTGGAACATCAGACACAATGTGCACAACCTGAAACTCATGTTTCAGGTGGCTAAACCAATCCTGCTGAACTCCAAGCACATTTACTGCTCTAGACTCAAATTCCCATTCCATACCACACATTACTCACAACAATACACACAATTCCCAATATCCTGCACACTCTTCCTGAATTCCCTCTCTTGCTGTTCACACAGAACACACAGCCAATCACATTTCTAAACTCCAAAGGCTGTGCAATATGCAATCAGCCATTTGCCATAAAAATGGTCACAGGTGAGCTCCTGGTTTGTTTGGAGAACATGTGGCGATGTCACTGCTGAGGCCAGGGAGAACATCGCCTGCGACGTGGATGAGGTCCTGTGGCCCGCCAGGGATGAAAGGCGGGATACAGCCTACTGTAATACTTTTGTTTTGTTTCTATTTTCTGTCAAGTTTTCATCCACAGCTTGCTGTGATGTCCAGTGGACAGCACATTTTGAGTCCAAATACTGTAAAATATTATTTGTCGTCACAGTAAATAATTGTGTGTTGTTTCCTATTTGACTAGCCTATACATAAGAATACTATATGGTGATATATTACATCCAACAGCTGAAGGTGTAACACTGAACATACAAATGCATGATTCTACTGAGACATTCATATAGTGTTTTCCATTCATACTATAGTGTCTTCCATTCTGCACATCAGTGTTCAGTAGGTGCTTAGAAATGTCTACTCAAATGATGTATGTGTTTGGCATTTGAGAAGGAAATACCATTTAGTGAAGAGTTAACACTGTTTTGAGGGTAGAGTGTGCTTTTGCAAGTGAAGTGTAGGATTTTGCATTTTGTGTGTGAGTTTTGTAATTTTTGTTTAGAGTTTTGAGAAAGTGAGGTAGTATATCAGGAAATGTGTTTAAACAATTGTGAAAAACTGTAAACGAGGGTAAATCTAGCAAAAGGCTGTTTTGAATCAACGGAAAGTAAAAACTTGAGTCAACTGCCAAATATCGTTACGTCACATCCATCTGCGAACACTGAGTTTGTTTTCCAAACCTTGTCGTTCAAACAAGTACATAACAAGTACGTACCTACTGTAGTATTACTTGTTACATAAATATGGTATGTAGAATCAAACGGCTGAAACATCTGCAGTATGCATAACCACCCACATGGTTTTTCCCACCATGCAACTGAGCAGTCTACCTGGCGTACTGCCATCCCATTATGCAATTAGCCACCAACAACATAATTGTTTTTGTGGAATATTACGACCTAACAATGAATACTGTACCAGTATGCAGTTCCCTGGTAAATGGAAAGCACACTGTGTGCCGTTTCCCAGGTGTGTCATTATTGATTCAGTTAGAAAAAGAAAATGAAAACTGTAAAATTCCTCACTACGGTCACGTAGACGGCAAAGATCTATTGGCATTTTGGATGATTTTTTTCCCGATAACTTACAAAACTAAGAGGATGTTAACCTTCGTCTGTTGTTAGGGTCGCCACCGACCCGTTCTTAGGTTTTAAATTCATAAAACTACCACAAAAATGCGTTTATTGCATCAAGGCTTTTTGACTTCGTCAGGAACCTTTATTTCAACAAAATAATATCCAACATTTTTTTTTCACTAAATTACAAAATGCTCTGGTTGAAATTGTTACCTTTTACTTTTTTTCCATTTCCTTGAAGTAAATGGGTTGAAATTTACCCATAACACCATAGATGTTACTATAGTTAATAATATTAAAATGAAAAAATAACTGAAACAAATTTATTTAAGATATGTGTTCTAATACCTCTCCGTAATAGCCAGGTAACACAACAACCTTTTATTTATTCATATGATTCTCTTGAGGCTCATTTTACCAGTTTTTAAAATTGAAATTAAGGGCTATGCTGACAAAAAAAGGCCCAGAGTCCCCACACCAAAAATATTAAAACCAATATTTTCATGGATAAGGAAGCCTAACAATGTAACCAAGAGATGAGAAACAAATTGGATGATGGATAATTGCTTTTAGTGTATTTTAGAGATGATTTAAAACACGGGTCAAAACCCACCCGTTAACATCGGAGATGGTAACAGAAAGCTAACACCAGACAAAGGTTAAAACCCCATCATACAGCAAATAAACATGATCTTTTCACTGAGTGCAACATTACTACCCCCACATTTCCCAGGATTCCATTTCGGGGGGTTCAGCTTTATGATTTACGGTGATAAACATAGATGTGTGGGATAAACTTTTCCCAAACTGCAGTTCTTCACATATGTGGAAGGAGCATGTGAAGGTCTGCTTCAAGGTTTTCATCTAACTGGAACTTAAAAGTGTCCGTTCTTTTGCTTTTTGTGTGAAATAAGAAACATACTTCATGTTATCTTTTTCTATTTGTCTTCTCCCCTCAGTCCCTCATGACCGAAGCAGTCAGACTTCAAATACGCAGACTTTTACCCAGTGAGGTTTCAGCGGGCGCTCGTCTCCAGTGTGGCTCGCACACTCACGGTTACACAACTGGACAAACAGGTTGTGTCGTCGCCGAGCCAAAAACACCCAAATAAAGCAAACACTGTTCTCATTTAATCTCAAATGTATCTTTGCAAGAGTGTTTAAATGTCTTTTCAGTTTCCAACAATGGTTTTAATTCACATAAAAGATTATATGATGTTTACTTTTTAAAATATAAATCATTTCCGTGTCTATGGAATACACATCAAGGATTATATAACCTTATCCACACACCTACAGGTGTGTGTGTGTGTGTGTGTGTGTGTGTGTGTGTGTGTGTGTGTGTGTGTGTGTGTGTGTGTGTGTGTGTGTGTGTGTGTGTGTGTGTGTGTGTGGGACCATTGGAAAGGGTGGGCCCCATTAGTGGGTGTAAAACGGGTGGCCCCATAGAGTGACAAATGCGAGTATGTGTGTGTGTGTGTGTGTGTGTGTGTGTGGTAAACAAACCAATGTGGTTATCCAGGTATACAACCCTGTTGTAACTGAATCCTCAATGTATTTGACAAAGCAGATACAAATGTCAGACAGGAAACAGAGAGTGACACTGAACCTGACTTGTTAAATGTTGCTGATGTGAGTCAAAGATTGGAGGGTTAACTAGTCTGAGGAAGAGTGTCCAAGTGTTGCGATCTGAAATGTGCAATATGGACCACCTCATCTATTTCAATGTTTGCCCGATCAGATGTTGTCTCAAGGGTTTGGCCCTCGCTCGCATGTTTGTCACGGAAAAGCCTTCAGGCATGTCGTTCCTCTCGCCGTCCTCTCTTACTGCTGCGGTTCACAGCAACGAGGTTGTGAGCACCGGCTGGGTGTGAGGGACGACAGGTACAAGTGTTTGGACCGGTCCCACCGGTTGGACGGGTTCAGACCTGGATATGAGCGTGTGCCTGTGTGTTTGTGAGAAAAAGAAACAGCTCTCTTCTCCGGCGCAGACCTGGAGAGGACAACGCTGTGCCAATACACGCTTCCTAATCTCTGACAAAGCAGGAGAAATCACTGATATGAGGGGTGAAAATCTGTGCTGCCTTGCATCAAAGGACCCTTGAGCAGCAACCAGTCCATGTTTTATGAGGCAGCCGGGATCAGAGGGTGTTAATGAAGCCTTTGAACTTCAGAGGAGTAGGCTACTTCGCAGATTGAATAAATATTTAACAGCCGGTACGGATGGATTCATAACCATTGGTTATGAAACCACCAAGATCAGTTTATAACAAACATGGTATTGAGTCACTCTTAGCTAGGGTTGCCACCCGCCCCGTAAAATACGGAATTGTCCTTTATTTGAGAAAAAAATGTTGCGTCCCGTATTGAACTAATACGGGACATGATTTGTCCCGTATTTTCATTAATTTTTACACCATATTCTAGTTGAATTATTGAAATAAGTTAACTTTTACACCATATTCTAGTTGAATTATTGAAATAAATTAACTTTTACACCATATTCTAGTTGAATTATTGAAATAAATTAACTTTTACACCTTATTCTAGTTGAATTATAGAAATAAATTCACTTTTACACCATATTCTAGTTGAATTATTGAAATAAATTAACTTTTACACCTTATTCTAGTTGGATTATTGAAATAAATTAACTTTTACACCATATTCTTCACCTGTAGCTATATTATACATCTGGGCTGATATGGACATACGTAGCATAGGAGGCTATTTCAGTTGCTATATGGTTGTCTGTCTCTACAGTCATGAAAGTTCAATGCTATTAAAGCACTTTAAACCTTAAATCAAAGCATTTTGTTTTTTCATATAAAATAAACACATTTTTATTCAGTTTAGAAGTTTTAGGGCTTTTTTTTTGGCTCCTGCGCTGCTGAAATCAGGGCGTCCCTTATTTCTATTTCTGAAAGGTGGCAACCCTACTCTTAACTAGTCAGTTTGGACCATTGGTACCACTCACAAGACGACAATAAAGGTTCCTGGTTGAGGTTTTTAAATCATTAGCATACCTATTTTATGACATGAGTTTGTAATCCAAGCCATAAATCACACTCATATAACTGTTTAAATGATTGGTTCTTTAGAAAAGTGATTGACGAGACTCACCTTTATCACCTTGATGGATTGCTTGATCTCGTCCAGCTTCTTAGCCCTTTCTTTGATCAGATGTTTCAGCTCGGATCTCCTCTTTCCCAGATTATTCTGAAAGAGGAAAACCCAAATTGTGGATATCGAATTGAATGTGTACAGTTTTTCACCATCAAAGAAAAGCTGTTTCAGAAGTGACGCTTATTTGGATAGAATAGATCAGGGGTCGGCAACCCAAAATGTTGAAAGAGCCATATTGGACCAAAAAGGCAAAAAACAAATACGTCTGGAGCCGCAAAAAATGAAAAGTCTTGTATAAACCTTAGAATGAAGGCAACACATGCTGGGGGAGGATTTCTTTTTTTCATTATGTACTTCGAGAAAAAAGTCAAAATGTCGTGAAAAAAGTCAAAATTTCGAGAAAAAAGTCAAAATGTCAAGATTAATGTTGAAATACAATTTTGAGAAAAAAGTCAAAATGTCGAGAGAAAAAAGTCAAAATGTTGAGAAAAAAGTCACAATTTTGAGAAAAAAGTCAAAATGTTGAGAAAAAAGTCGAAATGTCGAGAAAAAAGTCAAAATTTCGAGAAAAAAGTCGAAATGTCGAGAAAAAAGTCAAAATCTCGAGAAAAAAGACAAAATGTCGAAAAAAAAGTCAAGATTTCGAGAAAAAAAGTCAAAATGTCGAGAAAAAAGTCCAAATTTTGAGAAAAAAGTCAAATTGTCGAGATTAAAAAGGAAAGGAAAAAGGAAGAAAAAAGAGAAAAAAAGAAGCAGAAAAAAAGAAGAAAAAAGAAAATGAAAAGGAAAAAAGAAAAAAGAAGAAAAAAAGGGAAAAAAAGGTCAAACATTTTTGAAAAAGCTCCAGGAGCCACTAGGGAGGCGCTAAAGAGCCGCATGCGGCTCTAGAGCCGCAGGTTGCCGACCCCTGGAATAGATGAATAGATGAAGGCGGCTCACAGTCTTCTTCTTGAACTCGTGGTCGATGGAGACGATGTCGTGGGACTTGTGCGTGGCCTCAGCGCAGGCCGCGCAGATGCAGGCGTGGTCCGTGCGGCAGTAGATGTCCAGAAGGCGCTCGTGTTTCTTGCAGATCTTTTCCTCCAGGTGGAAGGTGGGTTCGATCAGGCGATGCGATGTCAGAGTTTTGACCTGTCGGGCATTTCGGGGAGGAAGACAGCCGAATTTAGACATGATACCAGACTGGAACAAGCCCATGGAAACAAACCAAAAATGGGAAAGTAAAACAGACCTTCTTGTGATGCCTGAGATGGGTCTCACAATAAGATCCGGCACAGTTAATGCAAGATTTCATGGCCTTTAATTTCCTCCCGATGCAGGCATCACAGGGAACATCCCCGGGCCGAGCAAACTCCCCGGTATCTGGTCCTGGAGAATCACCGTGGCCTGTGTCTATGTTCACGTTCAGATGGCCCCCCCGGGAGACGGTGCCCCCGGCCCCACCGGCCCCCCCGGCCCCTCCAGCCACCGTCAGCCCCTGGAACTGGGAACATATCTCAGCCAGCACTCTGTTGACGCTCATTTCGGGTTTTCTGGAGTAGGACTTCTTGCACATGGGGCACTGGAACCTTTTGCTGTGGTTCCAGTAGCCCTGCAGGCAGGCCTTGCAGAAGCTGTGCCCACAGGGGGTGGAGATGGGCTCCACGAACACCTCCAGGCAGATGGAGCAGCTGAACTGGTCCTCAGAGAGGACTGGGCTTCCCGGGGACTTCGGGCCTGGACAGTACAAGGAAGGAAGGGACAGGTTTAAAGTCTTTGGACGTGATTCCGTATCACTGACGTCCACCACATCCAGAAGAAGGAAACCATGAACCCACAGTCTGCATCACTGATTCAAGACACTTAATTTTGTCTGCTAACCACAGAAGGTCCAAGACACAGTTTACTTGCATACATTTTATAACTTTTATTTACTTTGAATCAGTTTCAGACACCAGTTAAGAAGTTTAACCTGAATATAAATCTCTATGTTTTTTGCTGCATGAGAGTTAAGACAAAGAAATGTTGGGAAACACTCGTTCAACCTGAAAAACGTGGCTCACTTTTATATCACGGTCGTTGAAACCCTCTATCGTCGTTCCAACGTTTACCCTCTCATCAGTGGCAGTGAACCGGGATGAGAGGTGCTGGTCTAACCACTTTAATGGGGATCATTATCTTGTTTTGATGTAGGTGGGGGAAGCTGAGGGTTGACCCACCAATCCAGCAACACAGGATGAGCTGTTCTACCTGAATTGTTTCACTGGGAGGTTGGATTTACTGAGCTCGAGTAATCATAAAAAAGAACTCAAGCTTGTACGCTGCTATGGAAACAACAAAATCGGGAAAAAGAAGCGCTAAGACGAGAGGGAACAAACCAAACAGTAGAACGATGCATTGCACCTGAAGGACCAACCGAGGTCTGCAAACAGTCGGTGCAGGAAAGGCAATTTAATCAGTTTGAGTAAGATAAGAAAAACATTATGTCACATCTCCAGAAAACAATTTTCTGATGCATATAAAACATTAAGGAATCTAAAACAATAAGCATTCAAACCACATCCAGTGATAAGCGAGACAGTACTCAAAGAATGCAGACAATCAGGACTTTCCTCCACAGAGCATCTGCTCCAGGTCCGGGAAGGAAGAAACAACAGCATAAGCACTGATGTAACCCGGCCTGCTTTTCACTTTAACTCAAACATAAACAGCCCTCAGACGCCAACATTTGAACTAGTTGCAAATTTGAAATAAATTAAAGATTTAAGCAGACTGGCTTCCACTAATTTGAATACAATTACATGTAAACAAGCTAGTATGGATTGTTTTTTTCTTTACAAAAGATATTCAGATAAATACTTTGCTAAAGTATTTTGATAATATATGATACTCAAAGTTACTTTCTGAAATCTCTTATGAGACTTCTCTTTTCACATGTTTTGACCTCTTTTACTGTATATGACACAAGATCAGCAGGAAATACAAATGATTCAACAAAATTATATGTTTTAAACGCGTCAGATGAAAGCTTTTAGGAAAAAGTGCAACTTACACTGCATGTTTTTGTCAGACATGGAATGCCGCAGTCCTCCGCTTCATGCACTTTGCTTTAAATCTTAACGACAGGTACTCTGCTCTTCCTGAAACCTGAAGTGGCCCTCCCACTCTCAGTGCGACACACCTAGACTTCAAACTTCCCCCAAGTGCCCTCCCCCTAGTTTGGTGGGTGTGAACAGCAGATATTCAAAGCTCTAAAAGCACGGATCCCGCTGTGCTCCTATTGTTTGAGCAGCTATCTGGCTGCTCAGACTCATTTCTGTGGGACAATGAAAACAACAGACGTTTTTCTTATTTAATCTGAATTCATACGCTGTTTTTATTCATTTAATTAGTTTGATTTGTTTCTGTTCTGTACCTTTTAGCTGGATGACTATTTAGCCGTAGCTAATCATAGACTTTTAGTCAAGAACACCTAAAATGAGACCAAGACACTATCGAGACCAGAGAGTATCAAGACATGTCCAAGACCAAGACTAGTTCAGCTCATGCACACTCAACATACACACCAAACTAATGAACAGGAACACTGCCCAACTTGTTATCCTGCAAGATTTTCCTCCTCTGCACTCTTAACCCCACTCTCCTGAGAACCACTTTTTCCAACGCTGAGACCGAGACCAAAAAAAAAAAACCTAGTTATTTCATCATCTTGTGTGAGTTGTAGAACATCAGCACCATCCTGGTTCAGCTGCTTATTTTCCATATGTGGTAGTATTCAACTGCAGCACAATAACACAGAGAAGTGGATGTCTGATGTATAATGTATAATGTACAAAATAACCAGCCTCATACACCCCCCTCCACCTCAGAAAGTCTGAATAGTAAATGTTACTGATTTAAATTGTACCGTATTTTCTGCACTATAAGGCGCACCTTCAATGAATTACGTATTTTAAAACGTTTTGCATATACAGTATAAGGCGCACCGCATTATAAGGCACACTAAATATATGGTAAAATACCGTACTATAGTGGCTGGGGTTGAGTTACGTATCTACCTGATGGAGCTGCGCTACAGGAAATGTTACAAAATCCTACTGCAAATGCAAAAAAAGAAGAAAAGTACCGTATGTCAAACTTTATTAACAAAATAAAAACCAGCTTTGCTCCATCTCGTCTAAGTCGCCATTATGCGAGTCAGCGTCGCTGCTGTTGTCTTGAACGTCTGTGACGATTCCTGACATTTTTAGCGCCATTACTTCGGCGACACCGACTACATTACCTACAATCCCCCTGACTACAGTAACAGAAATTACCGTAATGATCATATATAAGGCGCACTGCCGGTTTTTGAGAAAATTAAAGGCTTTTAGGTGAGCCTTATAGTGCGGAAAATACGGTACTTAATTTGGAGATGAAAGATGAATTTTAAATATTAAAGATAAACACAATTATCCACTTGAACTTGCATTATAGTAGCCAGATTACACTGAATATTAGCATAACTGAAATGGCATAGACCTAATACTTAATCAATCGCCGCAAGATCAGAGGCCGACAAGGAAGAACCCGGAACCCAGGCCAGCAACCCCACAGAGGGGAGAAGAGGGCGGGAGGAAACCCACTGCCAGCGAGCCGGCCTGCAGGACCGATCGGTTTTCTGAATGCCACGTGCTACGATTTTAGGGTTTAAATTTGGAGATTATAAATAGGACAGAGGTGTTTTACCCGTTTAATTTACAACTAAAGGTTGCTAAATTCCCGAATCTCCGCTGGGACTTTCCTTCACTGGCTTTTCATGTTCTCCATGAGCACATTTGAGCTTTCTCCGGGAACTCCAGCCTCATTCCACAAAACAAAATCCTGCACATCAGGAATGAGCTGTTCTGGTGACTCGTCAGCGGTACGGTGTTACCCGGCAAGTTACCCAATCCACTCTGAACCTGAACATTATTGTCTGACCCTACTTCTGTGTCAAAAATAAGATAAAATATAGTCATCAATATCTCTAAGAGTGCCTGATTTATGGGGATTGATTGGATCTGAGCCAGAACACCAAAATGTGTTAATCTAAAGGAGAAAGTACTTGAAGTTTGACTGAATCAGTGTCATTTTACAAACAATACAATTCTTAATTTCAATATATTTAATTGAAAGGCTTCAGCTTTACTTTTAATTCAATTTACAACATTTTATGAAAACATGGATGCACTTATAAGCTCTTCATGTTTACTCTCTGGTAGACATGAACTTAATTTGACTTGTTACACTTTAAGATATAAATAAATTAAAAGAAAAACAAAGCAGATCTCACAAGACACAGCAGGGCATTTATAAAATTGTGATAATAATGGAAATGGTGACTCAGGGGCGGAGCAGGGGTCCCAGCCTGGGGGGCTGTTAAAACATATGTCTATCGAAGCCCATTTCCGCCAGTAAAAGAAAAAAATAAGATGAAATTTTAGCCTTAAAAATAAAAATACCCCACAGTAAGTCATAATTATGACATAAAAAGTCATAATTTCAACTTTTTATCTCATAATTATGACTTTCTATCTCATACTTTCGACTTTTTATCTCATAATTTTGACGTTCTATCTCATAATTTCGACTTTCTATCTCATAATTTCGATTTTTTATCTCATAATTATGATTTATCGTGGGGATATTTTTATTTTTAAGGCTAAGTTTTCATCTTAGCCATAGATGTGGTGGAGCAATGACGCCCTCCACTGGTGCCATGGCAACTGCAAAACCTGAAAAAGTCACATGACATTTGAACACTTTTGTAACATATTAAGCATGCACCTTGTTATAACCTTGTTATTGTTGGTTTCCTGTCTCACACCTCAGCCTAAGCGAGACTATAGCTGCTGACTGCAGCTGCACAAACCTCCGAGTTAATATTCTGCAGCCTGAAATATAAATCATAAATCAGGTGCATCAGTTTAGAGACGTATTGCAAGGCATGACGTAAAACAGCCTCAGTGGTAACTGATCACAACAGCCTGCTGAATTTAGTTAAAAGTAATACTAGTGAAAATGCAGTTATATTTGATTTTATCCTCCTCTTTTATGGAAATGTATCCTAGACCAAATTGAATGAATAAATAACTACACATGCAATGAACAAATAGCAAAGTCATCTCTGTGTAACATGAGATATCAAACTGATTTCTGGTTGGTTGATGTTTTTGATGAGGTTGAAGGTTTTTCATTTTGCCGTACATCGTTACTATTATAATTTTCTCTCTGTACCAGCGAAAGATCACACATGTTTCAGCTCATATCAAACGTAATAGCCGTCCCTTTTCATGATCAACAGACACTCCACCCCCTTTTACAATGAAGCAAAGAGCTGCTCTTCATCCAGTCCACTGCTCTTTTCTGGACACAGTGCCAGTGCGTTGTTTGCAGGTTTCTCCTGCACCCTGACCTCCCAGTAGTGCTCACCTGGGGTCAGACCTTGAGTTGCAGCAGATAAACTGTTCTCTTTCTATGCAGTTTGCTGGTCTAACTGGAAGTCTGGAATGACTTTCATCTAAGTCATCAAAGCCAGTAAGCAAAGGCCCTGCAAAGGTTGGGGTCAATAGTTGTACATATAGAAAAGGGATAAAATACATCTTTTAGTTTTTGGTGCTCAGTATGATGTAGAGCCTGCATCTTTGTTAACTTTGTTGAGATCTGTCAGCGAAGGACAGAAGATAATGATCAGAGTGATAAATCAGGGTATTTATATATTTACTGATGAATGGCATAAAATAGTGAACCAAAAAAAATTTCCAACCATCTTCTGTGTTCAAATCAGCTTTAGTAATGACACATCCTTGTGGAGCATGTCATGGTCTGACAACATCTGGACATCATTTGACTCATTAGTTTCACTTTTCTGGTAATTTCTGGATAATTTGAATAGCATTTTTTTTCATGGCTGAAAGGACTAAATGGGAAACATATAATTTTATGTTACACTGATGCAGCTGCTCAAAGGACTCATCAGAATATATATTTCCCTTTGCAAATATGTTCATACCTAAATTGATTTAAGCTGCCTGCAACATCTTGCCGAGTCAGCAGATAGGCCCCCCAGCTTTCAGCTTGTGGTTTTCTGGTAGACCAATATGGAGCCAAATCAAGGCCAAAAGTTTTGCTAATTTGAAAATAAAATTTGAATCTGAAAATTCTTTTTTAAAGTTTCAATTTTTTTTTTCGGTATCAGATCCTTTTTTTCAGTTTCAGAACTTTTTATTTCAGTTTCAAATCTTTTTTTCAGTTTCAGATCTTTTTTTCAGTTTCACTTCTTTTTTTTCAGTTTCAAATCTTTTTTTTCCAGTTGCCCCGATCTGGCGTGGGGGGCGTGGCATCAACTGAGAGGGGCGTGGTATCATGAGTGACAGCAGAACAGAGAAGGCGGGGGACGTTCCTCAGTCATTTTGCCTTCAGGAAACGTAGGTTGCAGAAGTTATCAGTAGAAGTATGATTCAACACTGTATATACACCATATTCACGTGATTGGCAGTGGAAAAAACTGATATTAGTGACACATTTCTGTTTAAAAAGCTGTTTTAGACCGTACTTGGCACCAATCGCAGTATAAAAGCAATAAACTATGCCAGACTGTACAGTTCAACAGCCACACTTTAAAGTTTGACATTTCCCACTTCCACATACTACCAAGTACGGTCTAAAACAGCTTTTTAAACAGAAATATGTCACTAGTATCCGTTTTTTCCACTGCCAATCACGTGAATATAGTGTATATACAGTGTTGAATCATACTCCTACTGATAACTTCTGCAACCTATGTTTCCTGAAGGCAACATGACTGAGGAACGTCCCCCGCCTTCTCTGTTCTGCTGTCACTCATGATGCCACGCCCCTCTCCGTTGATGCCACGCCCCCCACGCCAGATCGGGGCCAAAAGTCTGAACCTGAAAAAAAAATTTGAAACTGAAAAAAAAAGATTTGAAACTTTAAAAAAAGAAGTGAAACTGGAAAAAAAGATGTGAAACTGAAAAAAAAGTTCTGAAACTGAAAAAAAGATCTGATACCGAAAAAAAAAATTGAAACTGTAAAAAAGAATTTTCAGGTTCAAATTTTATTTTCAAATTAGCAAAACTTTTGGCCTTGATTTGGCTCCATAGACCTACAAAGCCATGATTTAAGTTTGACTATGATTTTTACGTGCTTTTTAAAACACGTATTACCCTCTCACGTGAAATAGCCATTTAAAGTGATTCATGAATAATTAAGATAAAATAATATCAGAAAGCTAGAATTCAGACATGAATCCCACCCAGAATCTGTGCTGGAAATCACAGACCGCAGTGATGGCAGACGCGGCGTCAAACCTGAAGGTAGTTGGAAAAAGAGATGGAGAAAGACATGGATAAGGTTTTCTAACTTTTGATTTTTTTCAATCAATTTCCTGATGAAGATAATAAAACTAACCAGCTCCAGAATATCATGAATCAATAAGTGAACAGCTTCTGTCTGAATTTTAGGACTGACATGAACAAACTAGCAAATTTATTAAACTCTGGAGTCATTAATCTTAATTGTTGTGATGTGTTTCCATGACAACGGAACGTGTTTTAGGGAAGCTGCAGATAAAGCTGTCTAAAGACCATTCAAAAAGGAAATAACTAAGAAATAAATCACCAAACAGATTTCCTCACTTTTTCTGCCAACTTTGTAATTTTTAAGCATTTTTATCTTATTTTTTCCCCTTTTGATACAGTTATGTTCAAAGGGATTTCTAATCGCAACTCTGACATTTTTAAACATTTGTTATGATGAGTTTCCATGACGATGGAAAGTGTTTTATTGAGGGAAGCAGCAGATGAAGCTGTATTAAGACCAGGTAATAATTAGAATAAAAACACTTCAAATGCAGATGTGTTGAAACAGGAGATTTCTCCGTAGAAAGTGAGAAAATCCCTGGAAGGTGGGATGGATGAGCTTGTAGTAAACACCGTTGACAAAAGTGTCTCTTACCAGAACTGAAAAACCGAAATGAGCAAAATGAGTCAAACTAAAACAACTTCTCCTAAACTTCAGTGGGGCGACATGGTGGATGACGAGGGGTTTGAGAGGGAACACCCGGGGATGGATAAGTTCGTCTTTAACAACCTGAGAGGAGACGGAGATGAGAAACCCCAAACACCACCTCTCAGCTCTGAAGAACCATCATTTAAAAAGAAAGCCCAAGACTCTCCTCCACCACCACCGGAGGAGGACAGAGAACAGAATGACTAACTGACATATCAACTGCACGATATGAGAAGCAGACTTCAGAAATATAATTCATTTCTTTCTCAAGAAAGAAATAGCAGGGCTACAGCGGAGTTCTACGTACACAGCTACTGGCAACAGCTTCAGGGGATGCACGCTGCTTTTGAGGACCAACGGCAGCGTCTACTGGCCCCAGAAGATGAGCTCAGTCACTGCAAAGGTCTTGTTGCATCTTTGCAACAGTCACTTAAAACATCTGAAGCAGAGAGTGATGAGCTGAACAACTTGAAAAATCAGATACAAGAACTGACTGTGTCCACCAACTGACCTCTAAACTGAGAGCCAAGGAACAGGCAACACAAGACCCTGAGTGGAAAATGGCCGAGCGCAGAGAAAAAGTCCCAGATGTGACCAACGTCTCAAAAGTTGATGCCGTCAGCCAAACGGAGAATTTGTCCTTTGAGACGGAGGACCAAATACAAACGGGCCAAACTGAAGCAGCAGGAACAGAAGAGGTCTCTGAGCTGCTGCCCGTAAATGAAGAGGAACTGGTCTCCAAACCAGAAGAGATGCCTGGACATGAGACCAAAAAGAGATGTAGACGCAGGAGAAAGAAAAGAGAAGAACCAAAGCTTCCTACAAACAATGATGAACATCAGATCAACAAAGAAGTCCCTCTAAAGTACGATGAGTGCAAGATCAATGAGGAGCTCCCTCCACCGCAGATAGGTACTACAACACATGACTCGCTTATTCCACGCTTGATTGTAGAAACTGGCGTCCCAGCGGCAGAAGAGGTTGTTGCTTCAAAGATAAAAAAGAAAAGAAGGAAAAAAAATAACAAGACTAAAGAAGAGAACATCAAACTGGTCAAAAGGGAGGACAGAGGTCTCTCTTTGACTAGTTCTAGTTGACTAGTTCTCTGTGTTATTTGGGTTATTTAAATAAATGTTCTCTATGTGCAGATTAAACTCAGAATAAAAGTGTGCTTTTGTAATAAGCAGGTGGAGATGATGGAGATGATGGATGGATGGATGGATGGATGGATGGATGGATGGATGGATGGATGGATGGATGGATGGATGGATGGATGGATGGATGGATGGATGGATGGATGGATGGATTTCCATACAAAAGAAAAAAGAAAAAAAATAACAGAACTGAGCTCATTTTCTGAGAACAAATGAGGATGACACCACTATTATATTTTGGATGTAAAGAAATGCAACTCTGGGTATTTGCAGTAACGTTCTGCAGAGTAAGAACTGTTATCTTTCAGACTGTCAAATCACCCAATGAATATTTGATTCAGGTGTTCACATTTTAATTCTGACAAATAGGTTTATTGGTCCATAACTGGAAATCCTGGGGTGAAGTGTCTTTCCCAAAGACACAATGGCAGATTACTGGGGGAGCAGGATCTAAAAATATCCAAACATAAATGTACTTAAATTGAACTCCCTGCTAAAACTGTGTTCATAAAATAGTTGTATTCCCAATAAAACTAATAAAATAAAACCAAAGTTTATGCGATTTTCATTACTGTGATTTGTTTCATTTGCAGACCAACATGATGAAAAGCGGTTTAATTTCTCTGATTGGACTGTCTGGTTTAAAATGAGTTAATGTGCATCAAAGTCTTGTGTGACTGAACATGCATTACTTTTTCATTTTTTAAACTTTTAACTTACTGTAACTTTCCAATCAGCTATAGAGATGGTTGACACATGAATATGGACATACAACACATTCATACATTGATATGGAAAACATGCATCAGTCCTGCTCTAACCTGCTGCAGGATGAGGTGGTCTTTGGATAAGCCTCATACAAGTAACAAGCAATCCAAACGCTGTTTTGAAGTTTGGAAACAGGCCAAACAGTTTCATTGAGCTGAAGGCTCCGAGAACAAGCTCCTGCATGAATCCTTCGCTATGCAGCATTTAGCCAATTGAAACATGCTGTAGCTATTACAGATGACAAGTGATCCTTATCAGTCTGGTCATTGATTCATTATTAGAAAACAGTTTAATATTCTAAATGTATACACACACACACACACACACACACACACACACACACACACACACACATATATATATATATATATATATATATATATATATATATATATATATATATACAGAGCCGTCTGGGAGATTTGCGGGGCCCTGTGCGAAATGGCTGGGGGGGACCCTCGAAATTTTGGGGTTTTTTCGGGTCGGATCGGGTGTCTATATGCGCAATTTTAACTCTCCAATTAGCAAAATACTGGATACCTTCCCCTGCCTCATCATCATTTGGCTTGCCTCAACACGGGGCCCCGCGACTGCTTGAGACCCGGTCGGATCAGTGATTTTTGAAATAAATTTATCAAACGAGCCTTTCAGAGAGGCATTAAACTCTTCCATTTTCTTTCTTTTTTTTTCTTTTTTCATTCCCTAATGGAAATTTCCTGAATCTGTCTCGTTCTCTCGACATTGTGTGACAGTTTGTTCCACACTACACCCGTCTGGATCAGAGCAGCTTGTGTCTGCGCTTGGTCTGACGCAGTTGTATTGAACAGACACGCGCAGCGACATCAATCAGCAAGCACATCATTGCACATATATTTATTGATATGCACAGACTAGTACACATTTAGTTGATATTTATAAGGGAAAGAAGGAAAAAAAATGAAAAAAAAAACGGCCCATAGCGCGAGGCCCCGTGTGGTCGCACAGTTCGCACACCCCTTACACCCCTTACATACAGGGTGGCGGCCCTGTATGTATGTGTGTGTATATATATATATATATATATATATATATATATATATATATATATATATATATATATATATATATATATATATATATATATATATATATATATATATATATATATATATATTTACGTATTCACATCCTTTTGAAGATGTGCACTGTTGATGCAACTACACAGTAGTTCACAAAGGAATGATGACCAATCTTTATGCAAAAACACACATTTAACATTTTTACTGCACTACTGTTCACAGTTTTTCTTTTTATATACATTTTTTAATAAAAGGCTTTGGATTCATTATTTTTTTTTGCTATATCGTCTTTCCACACGTGCACTTTCATTTATTGTCAGATGTGCCATACTTTAAAAACATATGCCAACACAAATTTAAACATCTTTCAACTCAGAATCAATTTTATTCAACAAATACGTCTACACACACAGGCCTCATCTCTCTGGTGGACAAAAACGTAATAAATAAGGAATTTTAAAAAAAAAGTGCAAAATAGGGAAAAATATAACATTTTTAAAGCAAAAATATGCAAGAAAAGTTAGCGTTGTTGAGGACTGTCAGAGAGGGGAATGGGCTTTTCATCAGCTGCAGACTGTTCCTACTGCACCAGAGCACCAGCTAATCCACTCGCCATCGATACGCAGACGTATCTCCATTCTGGATGAGAAGACTGATAACAGTGGTGTTATAGTGAACGTCAGGAGCTTCACAGACGGGAGGAGGTGCTGTCATTAGTGTCGAGGGAGAAGAACGTGGAGAGAGTATAGATCCCTGGGTTCAGGGGTGTTCAGGGGTGAGCTGTCCTAACCTCACCTGCTGGTCGATTAGGAAGCTGTAAATTCACTCCTAGAGGGTGGATATGCTTTGGTTTGTCTCAGAAGATCTACTCAAAGTAAGGAATATTCACTTGAACCACATACTTTGGTTGGAGTGAGTGTGTTAGAAAAGCTTACAGGCTTTAATGTTTCTAAGTCCAGCACCCATCTGTGTGTGAATTGCACATGTGATTCAAGAGATTTGTAACTTTTGAACATGCCTGGCTGCACAGGCCCTCACACCACATACATCGAGTTTTCTGGCCTGATGCGAAACCACAAATATTCATATTTTTGCATTTCCTTGACTCGCTACTGAAGGCTGGCTCAAAAGCGAGTCAGTCTCTGTGGACCAACTGTGTTCCAAAAAGCGGTTTTACAAACAAACAGACCACCACAGCTGGTTGTGAGTCGGCCTGGAAGGGTCTGAGAACGAAGCTCAGTGATGCAGAGGGCAGCCCGGGGTAACCATGTCAGCTAAATGATCACAACCTCGCCGGCCCGCCAGGCTTCATCACAGCTGCGTCCCTGCTCTTCCACCTGAACCGGCCTCCAGGTAGGCTGTCCTTACAGTTTCAATACCATCGCCCTGACACCTCGTACAAATCTCAGAAAGTGTTGTAGTATTTTCAACCGACAAAATACAAAGCAATGAAGAGATATACAGTATATAGTACTTCACATTTTCAACTTTAAATAACTAATTGCAAAATACATTTTCCATTTGAAATACTGATTCTGTACCGGATCATTACAATCAACTGTTGTCTGAAATATTACTCAGTTATTACTAGCACTAGATTCCCTTTTTACCAGTTTTATTTGAATCAGGGCTCTTTAATTTTTTTTTAATTGTCTTTTTTTAATTCTCCCAACATTTTTGCCATTTCTAACAAAAATAAAAAAAGCGATAAGTCAAAACCATAGCATCTGCATTCTTAAATATCCCAAACAGAGGTGTCAAAAGTATTCGCATTCCTTAAAATGTAAGGAGTAACAAGTACAGATAATTGCGTGAAAATGTAAGGAGTAAAAGTAAAAAGTCGTCTGAAAAATAATTACTCCAGTGAAGCATAGATAACCAAAATTTCTACTTAAGTAAGGTAACGAAGTATTTGTACTTCGTTACTTGACACCTCTGACTTTAAATAACAAATTGCAAAATACATTTTCCATTTGAAATACTGATTCTGTACCGGATCATTACAATCAACTGTTGTCTGAAATATTACTCAGTTATTACTAGCACTAGATTCCCTTTTTACCATCTTTATTTGAATCAGGGCTCTTTAATTTTTTTTTTAATTGTCTTTTTTTAATTGTCCCAACATTTTTGCCATTTCTAACAAATAAAAAAAGCAATAAGTCAAAACCATAGCATCTGCATTCTTAAATATCCCAAACAGAGGTGTCAAAAGTATTCGCATTCCTTAAAATGTAAGGAGTAACAAGTACAGATAATTGCGTGAAAATGTAAGGAGTAAAAGTAAAAAGTCGTCTGAAAAATAATTACTCCAGTGAAGTATAGATAACCAAAATTTCTACTTAAGTAAGGTAACGAAGTATTTGTACTTCGTTACTTGACACCTCTGACTTTAAATAACAAATTGCAAAATACATTGTCCATTTGAAATACTGATTCTGTACCGAATCATTACAATCAACTGTTGTCTGAAATATTACTCAGTTATTACTAGCACTAGATTCTCTTTTTACCAGCTTTATTAGAATCAGAGCTTTTTCTTTTTTTGTTTTAATTGTCCCAACATTTTTACCATTTCTAACAAATAAAAAAAGAAATAAGACTCCAAAACCATAACATTTGCATCCTTAAATATCCCAAACCTACGACGGAGTATTAGGGCCAAACAAAAAAACAAAAAAAGGAAATTACGAGAATAAAGTCATAATGTAATTAGAATAAAGTTGTAAAATTACGAGAATAAAGTCATAATGTAATGAGAATAAAGTCGTAAAATTACGAGAATAAAGTCATAATATTACGAGAATAAAGTCGTAAAATTACGAGAATAAAGTCATAATATTACGAGAATAAACTCGTAAAATTACGAGAATAAAGTCATAATATTACGAGAATAAAGTCGTAATATATTATAAATATATAAATATAACTTCACAAGATGCTCAATATTCCTCATTTTAACACAGGGAGAAGAAGCTCTTCCTGTTAGAGTTCTCATAAATTATATTCTCGTAATGTTACGACTTTATTCTCGCAACATTACGACTTTATTCTCGTAATGTTACGACTTTATTCTCGTAATTTTACGACTTTATTCTCGTGATATTACGACTTTATTCTCATAATATTACGACTTTATTCTATTACGACTTTATTCTCGCAACATTACGACTTTATTCTCGTAATTTTACGACTTTATTCTCATTATATTATGACTTTATTCTCGTAATTTCCAATGTTTTTTGTCTTAGTTTGGCCCTAATACTCCGTCGTACAAACCTGTATGTATTAAGTGTTCTTGTGTTTGAACGTGCACACTATGCAGGCAGAAGCTGCGATCTCCAGCTCCGCCGCTAGTGGGCGCCGTTGAGCCGCCGCTGTGCAGCAGCAGCTGCTGCCAGCACATGCTTTACATTCATCACGCATTTTTACCCCATATAGCAGCTGATCATGTCGCCCATGGCAACAGTTTTGTGGAACAAAGAAATGAAAGGAGTTCTCGTGTTATTCAGAAATAGTTTACAATCACTGAGCGTAGCTGAGGTGACAATACAGGACATGTAGGTTATTAGAAAAAAATGTTCTATTTTTGCTCAACTACTCAACTACTAAGCTATGATCCCCCTAAATCACAACCAGCCAAGAGTCAGAGGATCAGATTTCCTCCCTCATTACAGCATATTGACAGCACCGATGTCAATAACACATTAAAGCATCAAAGGGGGTGGAGTGGGGGAAGGGTGGCCGAGGTACTAAAAATATAATCAATTATCCAGGTATAAAATATCACTGATCACTTTTATTGCTTGAATATGTCACATCATCTCCATCTTTGCCATAATTTTGATCATTTTCTGCATCTTTGTTTGGCCGTTTCTGTTTAGGAAGTCAAATCTTGCACCAATTACAGCTGACAGCTGGTTTGCTTTATGTTCTTAATTGCAGAAATTTGCCTTAATTTTGTCTGAAAAGGTCATGGATCTGATGTGCTGAGGCGTCCTGCCTCCTCACAGCCACGCGAGTGCATGTGAGTGTGAGCACGTGCAGCGTGCAGCGTTCAGCGTGGCCCTCCAGCAAACTCACTGCAGAGATTATGTTGCATGATGTTATGGAGCTGCGATTTCTTGGAGTCGGGGATTCTGCTTTCTCTCCCTGTCGCAGTGTCAGTCAAGGTAAATGTATTCCTCCCTCCCTTTCCTCCTCCCTTCTCTTCCCCTCCTCACTCTGGCATGTCTTCATTGCAGGCATCAATCATTTCATCTCCTATACCCGTCTATCTTCTCTATTCATTCCCTTCTCTTCAGTCTTTCACTGCCTTATTTTCCATTACCCCATCCAAATGTTCTGTCAGGTTTAAAAATAGACACTAGATCTTTCTTTTGCTGTCTCTTCCTCTTGCTTCCTGTTGTTTTTTTTTCTTCCCTTCCCTGCAATCCAGCACTTAGGGGAGTCTCTGCTTGAAGCTGCTAGTGGTGTTTCCCTCCCCCCCTTTCATGAAACCCCCACTCCCCCCACCTTGTCTCCATACTGTTCACCCTAACTCCGTCATGTTGCACCTCCACTCCCCCCGTTTCAAATGTCAGAGCTCTGAAGAGTTTCGGTTTGCACCAAAAAAGAGGAGAAAAGAAAAACACTAGGCTAGCTCTTCCTCCCTCCTTCCTCTCAAAGACGAGTAAAATCAGTCGGCACACTCTTCTTATAGTTGTGTCACATCTCGGCATGTTGCTTCCCGTGTGTCCTCCCTCCTCCAGCTCACATCTGCTATGTCATCCTGCACCTTCCTGCCTGTGCTCTCGAGCTGCTTTGGAGCGTATCGCCGTTCTCACCTCCTTTATGGAAGTGCTATCGAGCATTAGCCGCCGCCAGCTGTGTCTCTCTGTTTACTGACAACTTTACTGTATGCCAACAACTAGAACACTGAAACGCTGCCTGAAGCAACATACCAACCCAGCGTAATGTCTTTGCAGACAATATGAACCCATGTTATGTCTTGTCTTTTCCTATAAGCTTAATCTAATAGACAACAGTACGCCAGGAACAAATTCACTAATCTTTCAAAAACTGTACTCTCAAAACTGCTATAAAAATATCTTTTAACTTTTTTTTCTCCGAATTGGTATTTCAAGGGTTGCCATACTTAAATAAATTCAAAACACGCCCATTTATTTAATATTAATTTTATGTTTCGGTTATTCGTCATAAAAAAGTGACATTATGAAATCAATTTGGCATTTAAAAAATTTTATTTATGCTTTATTTATCCAGGAAAGTCACATTGAGATACAATATCTCTTCTGCCAGGGAGTCCTGGTCAAGATGGCAGCAGAAAAATACATTCAGTTTCATATAAAAGAAAATACATACAAGGAAAAGTAACTTTACAAAAAAAAATAAAAACATATCAAAACAAGAAACAAACAAACATAAAACATACAAGGATCAGAAAGCTAAAAAGAATTCATGACAAAGAATGACACTTGATTAAAAACAATGACATTGTTCTAGGAAAACTGATTTTAACATATGTTTGAACATGTTAAGAGAGGGTAAATATTTCAATCTGAGTATGTAGCTCATTCCAAGCTTGCGGTGCATAAAAGGAAAAGGCCGATTTACCCAACTCTGTTCGAGTGCTTGGGACCATGAGGAGAATTTTCTCTGATGATCTAGTGTTATAGCTACTAGTATTTCAACACGTTCCAAAGAAACGGTTGTGCTTTCTAATGTCGTCATTCCTTCTCACATTAAAGTGTGCTGGCCTTGGAGGTATAAGTTGTTGCCTTGCTCCAGTCCTCCTGCAAACAAGCCCGAGGGTGTGTCTTCTTCTCTGTTGCATTTCTTTTTGGGTTTCAAAACCCTCCAGACTTCACCGAGGACAGATCAGTGCTGCAGGAACGCCGGACCACTCCACCACTTTCTTCTTCTTCACCAAGGCCTTCGTAATATTTGCAAAATGTGGATTTGCGTCGATACATTTAAAAGGCATGGGTGTCCCTGAAATATGACATTGTAAACTAGTCTAAATCTGTAGAAGTGCAACCATTGCAGATATGTAAATAACCCTGGCAGCGGCATGGATAGAGCCCCAAGTATATAAACTTATGCTTAAGGTTGTAGTTTTACATCATTTTACCTAATGCAGGTACGTAGAGAATCACTTCCCATACAGTTGTCAAGGATATTCAACTTCAGCATGTGGGTCAATAGAAATAGATTCACTTTCGTAACCAGTCCCTAATGATCAATTAATTAAGGAATTACATGTTTTTCCACGTCTTCATTGGATTTAAATTTCAGCAGAGGTTGCCCCGTGTCAGTGATGCACAGCAGCCCCATGCTCGGGAGAACAGGAAGAGTTTGGTGGCCCGAAACAAGATGTTTTTTATGCTCTCAAAAGCTCTGCCAACACCAAATCACTAACACCTCCTACCACTGAATGAACGGATACGTCTAATAGAAAATCTCTTACTTTATTTGGATGTTTCAAAACACATTTGTATTATCTTTCATTAGGAATGTGTTTATGTGTTAAATTAAGTGAAGTGAACCCCTCTTGGGTACGGTGGCTGAGAGCCGCCATTGCTGAAAATAAAAGTAACGCTGCAAACAGAAACAAACGCCGCTGCAAATAAATTAAACGCTTAGCAAATAAAATAAACGCTGCAAACAAAAAGAAACGCTGCTGCAAATAAAAGAAACGCTGCAAATATAAAGAAACCCCGCTGCAAATAAAATAAAAAAACGACGCAAATAAAAAAGTCATAACGGAAGTGAATTACTGGGGACTATTTTTGCCGATGCACCGGTGTTGCACATTAAAAATGACACGTAGCGACGTTGAACACTAACCTTTTCACTTATTTTCTCGTTTGTTGTTCTTCTTATTCCTCGCTCTTCTTATTTCTTCCTTTTCACTTACGTCCTCTTCTTCTTCTTCTTCTCCTCTCACGTAAAAAACACCGGTGCATCAGCAAAAATAGTCCCCGGTAATTCACTTCCGTTGTGGCTTTTTTATTTGCGTCGTTTTCTTTATATTTGCAGCGTTTCTTTTATTTGCAGCAGCGTTTGTTTTTATTTGCAGCGTTTCTTTTATTTGCAAAGCGTTTATTTTATTTGCAGCGGCGTTTATTTTTATTTGCAGCGTTTCTTTAATTTTCAGCAGTGGCGGGTCTCGGCCACCGTACTTGGGTGCCCTAGTGAGCAGTTGTGGCCCTTAACAACCAGGAACCGGCCCCGTTGGGGAAAACTAAGCGGCATATTAGCGCGATGCACCTCACACCAGCTGTTTGGCTCGGTGGTGAGCAGAGGAGGACCTGGGCTCTTTGCAGTCACTGAGTTTGGTTTAAAGTCACATGTGTGAGGCCGCCTGGTTGACGTCAGATCATACGACAGAACAATGAACACGCCAGCAAATCCACAACAGCATGACTTGGAAGAAAAACAAAACACAAAAATGTAGGACAGTAACTGACTAGTGTATAGTGAAAAACTGAGTGAACTAAAGCAACAATATAAAGAAGAGAACAAAATTCCTCCTCAGTTATGTGAGAGATTGATGACAACGTGGCTCACGTTTCGTTGAATCACGGGCTTCACTGCCTTTGCAGTGTTTATTAAATAAACATTAACGCGGTGTAATATGTCATTTGTTGCGTTTCATTAGAGGCCATTACTTCACTTTACTACCTGCTAGGCACCAGGTGTTATTTTAATTATGGTCATATGTGTAAAAAGAGGGCGTGTTCCTTTCACGTCCCATGAATGAGATGGGCTAGTGCAGGGGTCGGCAACCCGCAGCTCTAGAGCCGCATGCGGCTCTTTAGCGCCGCCCTAGTGGCTCCTGGAGCTTTTTCAAAAATGTTTGACCTTTTTTTCCCTTTTTTTCTTCTTTTTTCTTTTTTCCTTTTCATTTTATTTTTTCTTATTTTTTTCTGCTTCTTTTTTTCTCTTTTTTCTTCCTTTTTCCTTTACTTTTTAATCTCGACAATTTGACTTTTTTCTCAAAATTTTGACTTTTTTCTCGACATTTTGACTTTTTTCTCGACATTTTGACTTTTTTTCTCTAAATCTTGACTTTTTTTTCGACATTTTGTCTTTTTTCTCGAAATTTTGACTTTTTTCTCGACATTTCGACTTTTTTCTCAACATTTTGACTTTTTTCTTAAAATGGTGACTTTTTTCTCAACATTTTGACTTTTTTCTCGACATTTTGACTTTTTTCTCAAGATTGTATTTCAACATTAATCTTGACATTTTGACTTTTTTCTCGAAATTTTGACTTTTTTCACAACATTTTGACTTTTTTCTCGAAGTACAAAATGAAAAAAAAAATCCTCCCCCAGCATGTGTTGCCTTCATTCTAAGGTTTATACAAGACTTTTAATTTCTGCGGCTCCAGACATATTTGTTTTTTGCCTTTTTGGTCCAATATGGCTCTTTCAACATTTTGGGTTGCTGACCCCTGGGCTAGTGACATCATCACTGATTCAAGCTTTGAGTATAGTGGTGGTAAAGCTTCACTTTTAACTCAAAATGTGAAAGTAACATTTTCCAAATGTCAGTTAATGTGATTACTGACATAACCTTCAATTACAGGAAAAGTCAAAATGTTGCTTCTCAATATTTGCCCTTCTGTGATTTTTAAATGTGACACGACATGACCTTCTGTTGACAAGTTTCCAAAGTGCTTCATGAAATTTCCGTGACACGCTTTGATAATAATAACACTTGAGACGCTGTGCAACAGCTGCTTTTCTGACCACGTGGACGGTTGTAAGGCGTGGATCAGACGCCACTAAACAGTGTTGTTCTTGGCAGCCTGTTTCAATTTTAGTTTGAGTCTAGTCTTTGGGTCAAGCTATCATTTTAGTTTGTATTAGTTTTAGTCACTTTCATACTCGTGTCAACTTTCAGTCGACTAAAAGTCTGAGCACTTTAGTCTTATTTTAGTCAGAATTGTCCAGGACCATTTTAGTCTAGTTTTAGTCAAAGTTTGTATTTAGCTAAACCCACTTTACAATTCAAACAAGGTTATATTATTCTTATATTATTGTTGTTACCTTATAGACTCAAGAATACATTCACTCCAGATACAGAAGACTCTAATTTGAGTTTACAACATATTTATTTTTCTGCATTTCTCCCCGTCTTTTTCTTTTTCAACGACACATTGGGTTTTCTTTTCCACGTCTATGTAGGAAAGTGTATCCAAAGATGGATCTTCTTCTTCTTCTTCCAGCCCCAGAGCAGATCCCCGCGTTTTTCTATGTAACTTTGTTTTTAATTGACGTGAACTTAGAGCTCTGCGTTAACGGCATCAGCCTCTAACTCTGCAGCTGCATCTTCTGGATCTGATTCCCCACGGGTGCGACTGGGATTGAGGACGTGACGTCACCAGCAGCAGAACTAAACCAGAGGAAACTACTGAAAACATGGACATTAAGGATCTTTGGTAGAACATTACGTCTTGTCTCGTTTTGGTCAACGAAAATGAAGACACATTTTAGCAGAGTTTTTATTTTGTAATCTACATTTTAGTCTCGTTTATTCGTCTACGATATTGCATTATATATTTAATTATTGTTATCATTTTGATTGAAATCTTTATTTCGAGCATACAGAAAAAAAAACATGAAAAAAAAACCAAGAAAAAAAAAACAGAATTTTTTTATATTTAATTATGGTTAGCATTTTCGTTACGTCTCGTCTTGTTTTCCTCAGGCGATAAAGGTTCATTGACGATGATATTTAGTCATAATTTTCTTTGACGAAAGCAACTTTACCTCTAAAGCCGTCTCTTCTGGATGGTCCTGCCTCTTAAAGATGCTGCACAGCTTCATGTCGAATACTAGGTAGAGCAAACGCAGCATGAAATGAGAAGGGATAGTCCCACAAGGTAGAGGTTTTGAGCTGGTAGAGGCTTCCAGCACTCAAGTATACGTCCTTTCATACCACCTCACGTGCAGATGAAGATTTTCATATATGCAAAGCTTAGTCCACTATGCAAAAATGACCACGTTCAGTCTTATGTGTATCCAGAGAATCAGTAACAAGCTTGTATGTGTGACGGTGCATTCTTTGTATTCTGCAGCTTCCCTGGCGACACGCGTTGATGATTTACAGCCACAGCACTGCAGTGCTTCACTCACAGGAAGTGCTCAGTTTGTGCAGATGTTGCCTGTTGAATTATGTCCCCTCTCTTTCTCTTTCTCTCTCTCCCTCTGTGAGAGTGCATTTCCTGGATGAGGATAGCGAATCACCTCTAGTTAATTCTTGCTCTGTAATATCTGCATCAGGTAATGCTCCTTTTTTTTTTTTTTTTTTACATCCCACAGCTTTTGTCCCTTTCACATCATATTTTTTTTTTTTGTGTGTGTAATTGAGACATGAGAGCATGTATATTGGGGCCAATCTGGGATTTTCTTAAAACCATATTTTGCATGAACAGCCGTGCACAGAGATGCACAGATGTTGGCAGTATTATCTCCTCTGCTTTCAGATGTGATCTCATCTCGCCTGATGCCGTATGATCTGATCTTGCCTCTAAACATTACATTTTTTTACATTTCCATGTGTTTTAATGACACTGAAAGCCATGTATGTTTTGTAATCTGCCGTTTTCTCCCTGTTTTTTGGTTTGTTTGTTTAATACAGCCACACTTAAAGCAATATCGTATGCTTTTCCTGATGTGTAATTTAAACAATTTGTGTCAAGGGGATATGCAAAGACGTGGCGTCCTATTTACCCTGTGGATAATTGAGTGCTCCAAATTCCTCAATTCCAGCTCTGTAATGAGCAAAGCATGTTATATTGTGTCTTTCACAAGCCTGTTTGAACTGGAACAGCACCCAGAGGGGGAGCAGATTGAAACTAGCTCCTCTTAGGGGGGCTCAGAGCAACGCCAGCATCCCCTGAAGGTCCCGCTCAGAGATCTCCTTTAATCAACTGAAATTTCATCTGAAATTTGGATTTGTTTACTAGAACTGACAGATGACTTTGTGCTATTACTGGTGGGTGCGTTTAAAAAAAAAACAAAAAAAACAAGCCACACGTGCAAATTTGATTTCAAAGCAATAGGCAGCAAATTTTATTAGTGCCGAAAACACAATACAGGGGCTATTTTTGTGCATTTTCCCCCTTTTGCCATCATTTCTGAAAGTCCAACAACACATCATAGATTTAAATGTCAAAATTCACAGATGGGAGGTGGTTGTCTAAAACAAATACAAATATGAATTTCACATGCCTTCACATCTAGAAAAAAACAAAATAGGTGGAGAAGTTCACAACAACAAAGTCATCCACAGAAGTCACGGGAACGTAAGTCAATGAAGCGGTAATAAATTAAGCGTCAACCAAGTCGTCGGAGGTGATGAGGCAGTTGGAATTACAGTGGGTTGAGGGGCGGGGCCCTGTAGAGCTTCCTGATTGGCAGATGCCTCCCTGAAAGGACCGTGGTCACTGAGTGGCCACACAGTGAAGAGCAAGAGAACACCTCAGTGCCATGTTTTGCACTTACAATCATCTCCAAAATGGGCGTGTACTACTCTGCATACACCGGTGTCATAAATGCAGTCGAAGAATTCACTATGATCCACAGGAAAAGATGCTGTTTGTGGCCTGGGAGATGACTTATTTGTTTCGCTATTGTCTCACGGCACTACAGGCAACATAAACAAGGATGTACAAGAAGAGATTATCTAAATATAAGTATTTTTGTTCTCTAAAGTATGGCTTTGATGTCATTTCTAGGCTCGAAAGCTGCGCCCAAATGTTCACTGTTAGAAGACCACACCGATTACTTCTCTCTATCAAGTATATTATATTCATCTCAAGCATAATAAGAGGTGGCTGTAGATAAACATATGCAAGCAATGGGACTATTAAGCTAGCAAGCATGGGGTTTTGGGGAAACACTGTACAGATACTGTTAAGTGTGGGTTTATGTACAAAAGCGTGGACTGCTGCTGGACGAGCTCTTGCTGGAGGAGGATGCGGGGACCTTACTTAACCCGTCCTGGGTGAAGCGTACGCCCGGCTGCACCAGCTCTTCACTCCTCCCTCGTTCACAAGCTGTGCTCGGTGAACCCCGCATTTGGTTGCCTTCGGGGGGCGGTGGGGGGGGGAGTGAAATGAGGTCAGACTAACAAAGCGAGGCAAGAAACACAGCTTTAATAAAGAAAGGATAAAAAAAAAACATGGAGGAAGAAAGACCAGCGTCCTAACGTGCCGTGTGTGCAAGCAGGAAGTCTAAAATCAGCCCAAACTCTGGCGTCGGGTCTTAGAAAAAACAGGATTCCTTTGTGTCTAAACCTCAAACGTCTTTGAACATTATGAAACGCAGCAGCATTTTTTGTCACGTGATTACATCTGCAGCTGAGGAAGCAAAGTGCACAAATGGCTTATTAACAGTTTATAACAGCTGTTTAAGAAACAGATTATTGGATTAGTAAGGGTTGTGGTTATGTTAGCGCAGGTGAACAGAGGTTTCCCTGCTTGGTTCTGGTAAAACTTCATATGCGGACGGAACAGGACTTGACTGTATTTGAGATTTGACGTGCAGATTAATCACAGAGAAGTTGAGTCGCTGATGGCTTTATCGTGTGTCATTTCCTATTCATTTTATGCTGAATTTAAATCAAACTTCTTTCTCCCCTTTGGAGTGGAGGCAGGCCCGGTTCTACGAGGGTGCATAAGCATGCATTGCACCCTTATTATTTTTACGTTTATGTGTTTGCATGCTCAGTTGAAAAGACGGGAAAAAAAACTGACAAAAACTTAAAATCTTACCAGGAATATTTGTCTTATTTCTAGTTAAAATGTCTCATTTTTAGTCAATAAATCTTATTACACTTAAAACAAGAGTAATTACCAGAAAAATAACTTGTTATTTGACAATTTTCACCTGTTTCAAGTCAATTTTCACTTGAAATAAGTAGAAGAATCTGCCAGTGGGACAAGATTTATCTTCTTATTACAAGCAAAAAAATCTTGTTCCACTGGCAGATTTTTCTACTTATTTTAAGTGAAAATCTACTTGAAACAGGTGTAAATTGTTGTTTTTTCCAGTGATGAATCTTGTTTTAAGTGTAATAAGATTTTTTTAGACTAAAAATGAGCCATTTTAACTAGAAATAAGACAAATATTCTTGTTAAGATTTTGAATTTTTGCAGTGTAGATTATCTGATGGGTGAGGTAGCCCAGACTAAATGTAGCATTTTCTTTGTTCTGCAGCGATATTGCTGCAATAAAGCATTTGAAATACACTTTAAATATTCTTGTTTTACTAGTTTCATTCCGCTTGAAATTATGGGAAAATGCATAATTTAGTGTTGAATAACGTGCCAGGCATGTGCACCCCCTCTGATCTGAGATGCAGCCCTAGTCATCATTTTCTAGAACCGGCCCTGAGTGGAGGCAGAGCCGGCAGCAGCGAGGTGCAGGCCATTAAAGGTCAACAGAAGCAGAGAATCGTGTAAATATCAGCCCCGGGGCCGCGGTGGTTGCAGGGCTACCTTCAGTCCGGCGCCCCGCTGATGTCTCCGGCACAAATCCCCCAGGTTTACCGCCAGACAGTCGCACTTCAACATTGAAACGACCGGCCCGGCTTTACTTTCCTCTGCAGAGTCTGTTGCCAAGCAACATTAAGATCCTTTAGAATCTGACAGGTAGCTATTTACAGCCTCCAGACAGACTCTGAACGGTGACAATCCCTCCGCGCAATTACAGCCCGCCAGACGTGGACGCGCTTCATCCCGACAACCGGCTATACGACCACGACCGGTCCGGTTTACGAGGCGTGGCTCGATCCAACCCCAACAGTCACCTGCCCAATCTTAACCCTTGCATAACCTTCAAACCGGTGTAGAAAAACACTAACAGAAATCCAGAAATGTCTGGTACCCTGCAGCTTTAATCCAGCTGACTCCTTTGAACAAAACTACATTTACTGTGATTTTCAGTTTAAAACTGCCATTAAGAAAAGGAGTTTTACTATTTTCAGGGTTTCCGCAGGGTTTTAAAAAGTATTAAAAAGTGATAAATGAAAATTGCCAAATTTAAGGCCATTAAAAGTGTTAAATTCACTGTCAGAGGTATTATTTTTTTTTAAATTGGTATTATTTTTTACCTTTTACATTTTAAGCAGTCTATTTTATTGTCATTCACAAAGTGAAATAAATGTGAAACTTCTGGTCAACATCAATGAATCTATAAATCTGTTCTGTATAGTGTTCTATAGGTCAAAATCTGTATTAATGTTAAAATGTCCGTGATTAACACTTAATGTTGTGACAGTTTTTAAAAAAAAATCTGAAGGTAGTGAAAAAGGTATTAAATTGGTATTAAATTTAACATAAGGATTGCTGTATAAACCCTGATTTTACTAAAGATAACCAACTAGAATTTAAGTAGAACTTGTGATTATGATTTCTGGTCATTACAGGAGTCAAAATCTGGTATTTGCGGCATGTTTTACGGCCTGTTTTTCGGCCTGTTACAGCGTGTTTGAGAAGGACGTCGACTCTTATTTGGTGTTTTTAAATGCGGCTGTTTCACATTGTATCACTTCCACACCGAAACAAACCCAAACCTGCTTTTCTTTCCTTCCTTCTTGCTCCTATTCCGCCTCGCCAGCTATAAATCAAACCCACCTGAGTCTTTATTCTCGGAGGTACGCCTGACATTTATTTGAAAGCCGTGCCGAATCCAGTTAAGAGGACAAAGGCAGGAACTCAGACATCAAACTCAGGTGATGTCACAAACAAATCTGATTAAAAGTGAAGCGGCGGAGGAACTGTGACAGAACGGTGGCGCTTTCTGTCCCAGAAATAGAAAAGAGGTTACATTCCAATAATAATTCTATTAATTAGTGAGATTATTATTAAACGCAGCGGAGAGAAAGTCTGGCTTTTCAGAAGCAGCTCGGTGTGCTACATACATCAAAGGGGAGAAAGGAGAAAAGAAGTGTATTTGCTCCGGTAGATGTATATACAGTACGTGAGTATTGTGTCCTGTGCTTATGTTGTTACTCTTGCAATTGTCATTAATAGTGTTATTTGTTATAACTGTTTCCATCTTCCTCCGGCGTCTTTCTTTCTTTCCATCTCTGCGCAGCAGCTGCAAGGCGTCCGGCCTTAAGGTGACAGCACTCGTGTTCACATTTGGCAACGGCCCCCGAGTCGTTATCAAACGTTTGCCTGAGAATGCGGAGGTTTGAGTTACCTCACGAGTCACCAGGAAACTCAAAACCAGCCCCGGGCCACGCCGCTCCCATGCTGGGAAAGGGGCTGGTGGCCGCAAGTAACCGCCATCTATTATCTATGCTCCAGTCCCGACTTTAGCTTGTAATTCTTGCTGTGTTTATTCAACTGCTCAGCCCCTCACCTTGGTGTGAAGCCTCCGGCTCATCTCCACGCACCGTTCTCACAGCATTTGCCTTTTGGAGAAGCGACTGGTGACTCAGTTGGACTTTACCCGGCCATCCTCCTGCCATCTCTGGGTAATTAGACCAGGTAAACTATGAAAGGTCGGCACAGATCATTTGGTCCTAATATAGTTTGGATGACACTTGAAAACCATGTCCAAACTCTTCATAGTGCTGTAACTGAGTCATGTCTACACAGCAAGGCCCGGTTCTTAGCCACAAATGGTCAACACTCAGTTGAAATGTTGCAAAATGTGTTTCATTTTCAGGCCGAACTCATCCAAATCTTTATATCGAAGCCCTGATTAAATTTGTTAACCCTCAATTCCACCAGAAAGACAATATTTTGCTCAAATCATCCCGATCCTCTTGACCAGGGGTCTGCAACCCAAAATGTTGAAAGAGCCGTATTGGACCAAAAACACAAAAAACAAATATGTCTGGAGCCGCAAATAATTAAAAGTCTTGTATCAGAATTAGAATGAAGGCAACACATGCTGCATGTTTCTATATTAGTTAGAACTGGGGGAAGATTTTTTTTTTTTTTAATTATGCATTTCGAGAAAAAAGTCAAAATGTCGAGAAAAAAAGTATAAACTTTGAGAAAAAAGTCGAAATGTCGAGAAAAAAGTAAAAATTTCGAGAAAAAAGTCAAAAAGGTCGGGATTAATAATGAAGTACAATTTCGAGAAAGAAGTCGAAATGTTGAGAAAAAAGTTGAAATGTCGCGAAAAAAGTCGAAATGTCGAGAAAAAAGTCAAAATTTCGAGAAAAAAGTTGAAATGTCGAGATTAAAAAGGAAAGGAATATGGAAGAAAAAAGGAAAAAAAAACAAGAAAAAAAGAAGAAAGGAGAAGAAAAAGAAAAAAAAAGGAAAAAAAGGTCAAACATTTTTGAAAAAGCTCCAGGAGCCACTAGGGCGGCGCTAAAGAGCTGCATGCGGCTCTAGAGCCGCGGGTTGCCGACCCCTGCTCTTGACCAACTGCCTCTATTTTCCACCTTTACTCTAATAGAAAACAAACACTGGGACAGAGTTATCAGCTCCTCTCATCCTCGGCCTGCCAGGAACAGAGGCGGTGCCATCAGATCTCAGTCAAATACTTTATTCAAATACTTTATTCAAACCCACTTGGAGGGTTATTTTAAAAAGAGCTGCTATAAATATTTCAAAGAATTTCCACCACGTTGTGAGGCGCTCATTGATAAACGGTATCTTGTGTCACTCGGGGGCCGTTAAAGGTTGCATCAGCCGTTCCGCGTGGAGGCGGCTGATCGCCGATACGTCGGCGGCGACGTCGTTGTGCGGTATTAAAGACTTCTGAGAGCACGCAGCGCCTGTACTTTCCACCACTTATCGAGCTTATGGAGAGCCTGGAGCCGCTGCGAGGCAGCAGCCCGTTACCATGGCCACCGTCCCTGTCACCTGCGAGATCAGCCTGGCGCTGCAGCAGCTATCCAGTATCTGCCCCGACACAAGAGGTGACTTTACACCTGAGACGGTGGCCCCGGTGTTGTTTTCATCCCCGCAGAGGCCGAGAGAGAGAGCGAAAGAAAGAAAGGCTCGTAGGAGCAGAGGAAGCAGGAGGAAGCTGGAAACTGGAGCGGGAGCTCGTGTTCTCGTTGTGCATTCTTGTTTGGGTAACGCTGAGGGGACGTGTGCTTGTTGCGAGTTGTTTTCCTTTCGTATCTTCTCGTGTGCTGGGCTTGTGCTGTCTATGCATGGGGGGGGGGCAGAGAAAAGGGCTCAGCGATTGTTGCTGGGGGTCGTGGAGGGACACGCGGGAGATCGGTGGGGACGTTTAAAGGTTAATGTGGTGACGGGGGGGTTACAGTAGTTCATCATGCTAGATTATAAACTCCAAATCTTCTACGTATGTCTAATTATTCTCACATTCGTGCCCCTCCCAACGTCTCCATCCGGGATATCAGCCAATCTTTCATGCAAAAAGGCGTTTCATGACACTTTGCATAATTCGACAATAAATCCTGAATGATTTGATCCCCCGCCCCCGTTCTAAAAGCACTCGCAATCTTTTGCTGGATTTCTGTACATCTGGTAAAAGATATACTTTTTGTTGACTTTTTTTTTTCCTTTTTCACTTTTTTTTTGGGTGTTTTTTTTGTTTGTTTTTTGTCGGATGCGATCAGTCAGTCTACTTCTTCTTCTTCTGGAAGCGCCTGAACTGGTTCTGGATGGCGAGCGCTGCCTTCTCCGTCTCCGGCGCCTCCAAGTCGATGTCGATTTCCTCCTCCTGCTCCTGAGGCTTCGCCGCAGAGGCCTTCTCTGTAGAGGAAGGGGGCAGACGTTAGTGTCCGCTAGTTTATCAATATTTAAACTAAAAAGAACAATGTTTTTGCTGAACCCTTCTTCCCTGTACACCAGGCAGTTACAGCGGATAGCCACGACCATTTTAAATGATAGTTTACACCCTTTGCACAGTGAATTTCAGTTTCTCCCCTCTGGACGGAGGTTGTCAGTCCCATTTTGTAAAACAAAACGTTATAAAAACAGCTTTGTTCCAGCTGCAGTAACACTGGTGAACAAGCTGTAGTTGGCACAAAAGTTGCACAAGTCACTTTTCGGAGCACGATGTATTTTACAATGTTTATGTATATTGCTCTTATCCATTCCTAACTTGGAGGACATTTTGCTCTTGGTGTTTTAATTCTTTTTTAGCCTCATGTCTTTTATTTCTTATATTTATTTCATGAACTGCAGCACTTTCTGTCGAGCCGAAGCTGTCTCTTGTTTTATGTGTATGTGTTCTTCTTAAATGTCTTGTTCCTGAACTGATTGTCTGTTTTCTGCTGCTTGTTTAACTCTCGACTGCAAAACCAGTTTACCCTTGGGTATCAATAAAGTAACCTGAACCTGAACCTGAACAATTTTTCTACTGCAACAAACTTGGATTGCTGAGAGAAGGGAAATGTAAAGCTCTGTAAGGCTCAAAGGTTGAGGTGGGGGAAGAGAAAGACACGTTTAAAAATGATCTTAGTTAAGCCCAATGACATCAGTAAGACTTTGCCACGTTACATTTTTAGAAACCCGCATATATAATCTTAACATTTTCAGCCATTCAGCCTTATTGAGCTGCAGAAAGGTTCACATCTCCAGGCGGGAGGAGTTAAGACCTCAGTCCTCTTTCTTTCTCTGTATTTCTTCTGGAAGATTGCGGTTTCAGTGTCGGGTAGCCCCCCCCCCGAGTGAGATCACACTTCTTAGAAACCTTGTCATTCCGCTGTGCGAGATGGATTGAGCTCATCACACCACAGACGCCACCAAAGGCTGGAGTCGGATTCTGATCCAGAACGTCCGATTCGTCAGTCGAAGGGAATTGAGAAAAAGGGCCATTCTGCTGCTTTTTTTAGCATCTAGACCAGGGATCGGCAACCCAAAATGTTGAAAGAGCCATATTGGACCAAAAACACAAAAAACAAATGTGTCTGGAGCCGCAAAAAAATGAAAGGTCTTGTATAAACCTTAGAATGAAGACAAATGGTGAAAGGAGAAATGTCGAAAAAAAAGTCAAAATGTGGAGAAAAAAGTCAATATTTAGAGAAAAAAAGACAAAATGTTGAGATTAATGTTGAAGTACAATCTCGAGAAAAAAGTTCAAATGTTGAGAAAAAAGTCGAAATGTTGAGAAAAAAGCCGAAATGTCGAGATTAAAAAGGAAATGAAAAAGGAAGAAAAAAAAGAGGAAAAAAAGGAAAGAAAGAAGAAAAAAGAAAAAAAAACAAGAAAAGAAAGAAAAAAAGGAAAAAAAGAGAAAAAAGAGGAAAAAAAGAGAAAATAAAGACAAAGAAAGGGAAAAAAAGGAAGAAAAAAGGGAAAAAAAGAAGAAAAAAGCAAAAAAAAAAGAAAAGAAAGAAAAAATGGAAAAAAAGAGAAAAAAAGAGAAAAGAAAGAGAGAAAAAAGAGAAAAGAAAGAGAAAAAAAAGAGAAAAAAGGAAGAAAAAAAGAAGAAAAAGGGGAAAAAAAGGAAAAAAAGGTGAAACATTTTTGAAAAGGCTCCAGGAGCCACTAGGGCGGCGCTAAAGAGCCGCATGCGGCTCTAGAGCCGCGGGTTGCCGACCCCTGGTCTAGACCAACATAAATCTCTTCGATAGTACAGATTATGTACTAAAGTTACCATTTTTTGTGTGGAGATGAGAAAAAAGGGCCATTCTATTGATTTGTTTTGTTTGTGGGTTTTATTTATATTTTAATCCATGTTTGTCTCGTTCTTTGGCTATTCTGTTTCTAAACCAAGAGGGAGCAGAAAAACTAAGACCTTGTTCCTTTCGCTTACAAATCCCTGGAATACATGAAGGAAAAGTGGGAAAGAATATAGAGCCTTTCTATTTGAATATAATAAAAAGTCAAGCAAATATGATTATTTTGTTCATCAAGTGAAAAAGGAATCTGAGGCATCATTTTAATTTCAGTTCTCTGTCTCTAATTTGGCTCTGAAACAGAAAAATTAAACGATATCTGAATTATTTTTTCGGTAGCGTTTGTTTTAGACGCCCCCCTGTACCAATCTCCAATCATATCAAGAATCCCTCGTTTTTGCTCCAGTTTACTGAAGCACAGATTAGAAAGGCTGAAGCAATACCCCTCTCTGGGTTACTGATTACTATTGTAATCCGGATTTGACCACTGTACATACTGAGGTTTTTGAATTGCACCTCATACAAGTGCTCTACGTGTTTAGACGTCTAGAAACCACAGAGGAATGGCCTCTTTTGTCATTTCCTTTAGTGCTGAATCAGAAGCTGTAAGACCAAACCAACTTTGGGGCTGCGATGCCGCCCCATCCTCACCTGAAGCAATTCAGCATGTGGAAGCAATAAAACCCACACAGGCATTCAGCAGTTTAGTAATCACAGTTTCATCAGCTCAAGGTCAAAGCACGGAGACCAACAAGGAGGAATACAGATGACGGGACTAGGGATGGGCGATATTTTACCGTTCACGATAAACCGTCAAAAAAATTCCCCACGGTAAGAATTTGTCATCTCACGGTAAAAACGATAAATTCCTGTTGATGATGTTTTTGTGTAAAACTGATTTATGGAAGGAAGGAAGGAAGGAAGGAAGGAAGGAAGGAAGGAAGGAAGGAAGGAAGGAAGGAAGGAAGGAAGGAAGGAAGGAAGGAAGGAAGGAAGGAAGGAAGGAAGGAAGGAAGGAAGGAAGGAAGGAAGAAATTAGCCTAAAAGAAAGAAAGAAAGAAGTTATCCTAAAAGAAAGAAAGAAAGAAAGAAAGAAAGAAAGAAAGAAAGAAAGAAAGAAAGAAAGAAATTAGCCTAAAAGAAAGAAAGAAAGAAAGAAAGAAAAAAAGAAAGAAAGAAAGAAGCCTAAAAGAAAGAAAGAAAGAAAGAAAGAAAGAAAGAAAGAAAGAAAGAAATTAGCCTAAAAGAAAGAAAGAAAGAAAATAGAAAGAAAGGAGTCAGAAAGAAAGAAAGAAAGAAAGAAAGAAAAAAAGAAAGAAAGAAGCCTAAAAGAAAGAAAGAAAGAAAGAAAGAAATTAGCCTAAAAGAAAGAAAGAAAGAAAATAGAAAGAAAGGAGTCAGAAAGAAAGAAAGAAAGAAAGAAAGAAAGAAAGAAAGAAAGAAAGAAAGAAAGAAAGAAAAAAAGAAAGAAAGAAGCCTAAAAGAAAGAAAGAAAGAAAGAAAGAAGTTATCCTAAAAGAAAGAAAGAAAGAAAGAAAGAAATTAGCCTAAAAGAAAGAAAGAAAGAAAGAAAAAAAGAAAGAAAGAAAGAAAGAAGTTATCCTAAAAGAAAGAAAGAAAGAAAGAAAGAAAGAAAGAAAGAAAGAAAGAAAAAAAGAAAGAAAGAAGCCTAAAAGAAAGAAAGAAAGAAAGAAAGAAGTTATCCTAAAAGAAAGAAAGAAAGAAAGAAAGAAATTAGCCTAAAAGAAAGAAAGAAAGAAAGAAAAAAAGAAAGAAAGAAAGAAAGAAGTTATCCTAAAAGAAAGAAAGAAAGAAAGAAAGAAAGAAATTAGCCTAAAAGAAAGAAAGAAAGAAAATAGAAAGAAAGGAGTCAGAAAGAAAGAAAGAAAGAAAGAAATTAGCCTAAAAGAAAGAAAGAAAGAAAGAAAGAAAGAAAGAAAGAAAGAAAGAAAGAAAGAAAGAAAGAAAGAAAGAAAGAAAGAAAGAAAGAAAGAAAGAAAGAAAGATAAACTCCCATTGGTGTAGTTTAGTAGTATTTAGTATTATTTTAGAGCAGTGTTTTGGCTCCAAAGACTGAATGGGGTGATAGATTTATAGTAACAAAGGTGGAGTTGAATTGGTATTTTTTTTATCATCATTTTTATCGTTATCGGGATAAATGCCAGAAATTATCGTGATACATTTTTTAGTCCATACCGCCCATCTCTAGACGGGACCATAAAAGATCCACAATAATATGGAAAAAGGAAAAAAGCAGGTTTAACAAGCCACCACAACGAGGGGATGTTGACTTTTGTATTTAGACCTTTAGGTGTATAGATCCTATTATTTGCTCATATGTGTCTGTGTGTCAGTAGCATCGCTTGAGATGTTTCAGTCATGGTGATGAAAACTGAAAAGTGAAGCTCATACTGTGTGCATTATTAGCCAAACCTGTCACGTGCTAATTCCTGCTGCAAGTAAGATGTACGTGTGATGTAGTGAGGTTGCCCAAAAGGGATTTTATGCCAAAAATATTTTTATTCCCTGTATCTTCCATTAATATGCAGCATATTAATTAGAAGAGCATAAACATCCTCAGTTGATTAAAATGTCCTTGCTGACGGGTGCACTTCAGAGGCAACGCTGCCCTAACGCTGGCAGACTTCAGCGATCTTCTACTTTCCAGTTAAAAGGTCGTAATAAACATTTGCATTTTCCAGCCGGCAAATTGAAAGAAGGAAATTCATGGAAGTGAATTCCTCTGAGACTTTTTTCAGTTTCAGTTTTCAGCCTGTGAGTTGTTGCGCACACGTACCAGCGGTTTTCCCTCCGGAATGCCGGGATGAATTAAAAATGACAGCTTTCGCAGGATTTGATTGGAATTATATTTCACGTGTAAATCAATATTCTGTTCTGGTTCTTCGGGTTCAATAACTGAAATTGACCAAAAACTAATTAGAAATGAATTTGGAAAGCTGCCTCAAATATATAAAGATGAAGATCGATGTTCAAGTGCTTCCTTTTTAACATAAAATCTTTTTTAAAAGTCCAAGAAACCAGAATTAGTTGTCAAAAATCACTTGTTAAAGCGAAACTGCTGACACGTCCTTTTTAGTCCAGATTTCACAGAATTGAAGCACTAAAACACCAACTGCAGAACCACTCTGCATTTAAATAAGAAGTGCTGGCTGATGCAAGTGTTTGCTGATGCTGCGTCGATAGAGGTGGGAAGCGATCCAATGCTGGAATTACTTATTGACGAGCAATATTGAACAAAGGCGGCGACCCAACTCCTCTTGGCCGACACGCTGCCGAGTTCTGCCAGGGTGCCGTCTTAATCAGGTTGGCTCGGGAAAAAATAAAAGCTGCAGTCTGACCTCTCCCTGAGACTGAGTGGAGGAGTTGTGCTAGTGCGGATGGTCAGAGTCGAGCAGCAGGGGAGAGAAAGAAAAAAGAGATCAACACAATAACATGTCGTACCTTTGTTGTCGGCTGCAGGCGTCTGGCTGCTGTTAGCAGAGTTGGTGGATGTCAACTGTAAAGGGAAAGAGAACAACACTTTAGGCACCGTGTAAGATAACTGTAAGAGTCCACATGACAGATCCTGCAGGTTAGGGCTGTTCGATTTTGCCCAAAAATCAAATCTCGATTTTTTTCTCTCAAAATCCGATTTTCGATTACGATTACGATTATTTTGTGAATTGACAAAAGGCAAAGAAATTATTTCAAATATGCTGTTTTTTTATTGAACATTTGCCCCATTGGGCTTTAAGTGCAAACTTTGCTCTTATTAAACCAAAAATGAATGAATAAAGTGCAAAACTCTGTAAAATAAGTTGAAAAAAAGTTTTAAAAAATATAATAAAATATAAAGTTTTATCTCTGAAAAAAAAATCAGCAAATCAGCACTTGCAAACATACAGTAAGTTATATTTCCAATTAAATAAAACAAGACATTTTCTAATTAAACTAAACTGGGTCTTTGCATGCTAAATAATAATGCAACCCATGAAGGAGGTAGAGGTGTGTAATGTCAGTCATTACATTTGCTATTCACATTTGCAAGTTTTTTGCAAGGAACACGAGTCGGTCTACCGGTGGCATGTTAGTATATCACCATGGTTACAACGCCCCCTCCTACACTAAAGAGCCTCTCCGATGGGGCACTTGTCGCAGGTATTGAGAGGTATTTCCATCAATCATTAATATGTGTGCAGACAAGGTAAAAAAATAAAAATAAATAAAATAAAAATCGATTTTACGATTTTCACGTTTTAACATCGTTCTAATTACATAATCGCGATTACGATTTAAAATCGATTAATCGAACAGCCCTACTGCAGGTGTGATGGGTTTATGGTGCGTAAATCCACTGCAGCGCCCGAGCAATCAAGCGGATTTTTGATTGCAAAAGTAAAGTGCCTTATCTTGTAATTTAGTGTCCTGATTTTATTAATGGACCCTGGAGTTCCTGTTGATGCTGCAACTAAATCTGCTTGTGCACCGCATTGTGCCAAACAGCACAGATTTATAGTCTGGCGTGCAGCTCGGGAACATTTCCAGGCCGACAGAGAGCTGAGAGCGGCGCTGCTCAGCGACGCCGGGCTCTCCCACTCCTACTACTTGGGTAGTGGCACATTCGCCTCGCCTGTCTCTGCTCTGCCCTTCAAAAAGGATGGCTGACTCCTTCGAGAAAGTCTCAGCATCCTCTCCTCTTTTCAAGCCATCTGTCGCTCCCCTTCATGTGGCTCCTATTTGGAGACATTTTCCGTCATTGGGATCCTGGCATGAATTCAGTCAGGAGCCAGTGAGCGTAAGTGGTAGAGGTGAACATGTGGAGCTGGAGGAACTTCAGTCTTTTAAGAGCTTTGGCTTTCTCTCTACGAGTCCACATCGAGCCAATGAACAGTAGGGATGGGTGATATTTTACCGTTCACGATAAACCGTCAAAAAAATTCCCCACGGTAAGAATTTATCATCTCGCGGTAAAAACGATAAATTCCTGTTGATGATGTTTTTCTGTAAAGTTGATTTATGGTTCTGTGTTAAATCGACGCAGAACATACGTGAAGGCATGAAGGAAGGAAGGAAGGAAGGAAGGAAGGAAGGAAGGAAGGAAGGAAGGAAGGAAGGAAGGAAGGAAGGAAGGAAGGAAGGAAGGAAGGAAGGAAGGAAGGAAGGAAGGAAGGAAGGAGAAAAGAGGAAGGGAAGAAGGAAGGAGAGAGCAGGAGGAAGGAAGAGAAAAAGGAAGGAAGGAAGGAAGGATGGAAGGAAGGAAGGAAGGAAGAAGGAAGGAAGGAAGGAAGGAAGGAAGGAAGGAAGGAAGGAAGGAAGGAAGGAAGGAAGAAGGAAGGAAGGAAGGAAAGGGGAGAAGGAAGGGAGAAAAGAGGAAGGGAAGAAGGAAGGAGAGAGCAGGAGGAAGGAAGGAAGGAAGGAAGGAAGGAAGGAAGGAAGGAAGGAAGGAAGGAAGGAAGGAAGGAAGGAAGGAAGGAAGGAAGGAAGGAAGGAAGGAAGGAAGGAAGGAAGGAGAGGAAGGAAAGGGGAGAAGGAAGGGAGAAAAGAGGAAGGGAAGAAGGAAGGAGAGAGCAGGAGGAAGGAAGAGAAAAAGGAAGGAAGGAAATAAGGAAGGAAGGAAGGAAGGAAGGAAGGAAGGAAGGAAGGAAGGAAGGAAGGGAAGGAAGGAAGGAAGGAAGGAAGGAAGGAAGGAAGGAAGGAAGGAAGGAAGAAAGAAAGAATGATAAATTCCCATTGGTGTAGTTTAGTAGTATTTAGTATCTTTTAGAGCAGTGTTTTGGGGCTCCAAAGACTGAATGTGGTGATAGATTTATAGTTACAAAGGTGGAGTTGAATTGGGTATTTTTTTTATCGCCATTTTTATCGTTTATCGGGATAAATGCCAGAAATTAACGTGATACATTTTTTAGTCCATACCGCCCATCCCTAATGAACAGTTGCATTTCTGGAGGGAATGGGGTCAGTGTACGGCATAGGCGCCTAGAAGAATGAGTTTTACGTGATAAACACAACATGAATCAACTTGTAGGTGGTCAAAAAGATAAAGGTACGTGGATGTTGCCACACTAGGAAGCCATATGTGAAAGAATCCCACTGCTGGGAGAAAAGCCTTAGAAACATGTTTAAATGTATTGAGGACATGTAGGTTTGATGTAGGTTTAATGTAGGTATCTGATTTAATTTAAGAAAGTAGGTAGCCTAGAAATCCAGATGTACGGCTAGCAAAATTTGAATTTGCTTTGCCGACACATCAGACCTACATCTTTCTAGGCTAGAGAAGAAGCCTAATGGCTGGAGCGAGTGTAATTACTGTGTAATTATTATTAATAACCTCTTTAGCAGAAGGGATCAAAGTGGTTTCGCTTTATTTTTAAACACAAATGTAAAAACGGACCCCTATTTTGTCAAAAATGTCTAGTTAGAAAATGAGACATTAGACATTCTGGGGTGTAGACTGCAAATGTATTTCCCATCATTTGGGTCCATTTAAGCACAGAACAAAAAAAAGCCCACAAAAAGGGGATAACTGCAGAGCAGGATCCTGATTTAATACTTTTTAATCCACCGAATCACTGAGCCGTGAGCGTGTGGGCCCAGATGAGTCCATGGATTCAGGTAGGTCAGACCAGAACTTCACAACAGCGAGTCCATGATCCAGAAACACCAAGCGAAGACACTGACAGAGAGGGATGTGGAGAGGTAAAGGAACAGAGATAGATTTGGAGATTATGCAATATTGAATTTGACAGTAACCAAAAAGGATGTCTACACTGGGCCCGAGTGCGAGTGTGTGTGTGTGTGTTGTGTGTGTGTGTGTGCACCGGATGCATCTATCCCTGCAGAACTCTGTCCTTATTGCCCTTTAAAATCTACGTAGCAAATGACCAAGGCGTGACAAATTCTCTAGCAGAGCATGAATGAGTTGGTGAAGAGAGGCTCGTCACTCTGGCCCTGCCAATAATTCAGGCTATGCGATGTGTGTGTGTGTGTGTGTGTGTGTGCGCGCTCCGGCGGTGTCTCCAAGCGTGCATGGATGCATGCGCGTACTGATGTGTTGATACGAGTGGGAGTATTTCTGTGCTCACCGAGTGTGAAAGCACGATATGTGAGCACACACATGCAAAAGAGGAAGCGGCCATAGGGTCAACGGCCAAGCCGGGGTCAGCGCTGCGAGGAGGAGGAAGTCTAGAATGCCCAGAGACGAGGGGTGTACGCATGTGCTTGATGGAGGACGACGTAAAAGCGAGACGGGTGTGGGAAAGTGAGGGAGGAGGAACTTGAAGTGACTGAGACAGAGAGTCACAACTAGACCGTCCCCACTTTGTAAATGCTTATAAAGTAGGAAATGGGCGATTATTTTACCGTTCACGATAAACCGTCAAAAAAAATTCCCCACGGTAAGAATTTATCATCTCGTGGTAAAAACGATAAATTCCCGTTGATGACGTTTTGGTGTAAAACTGATTTTTGGTTCTGTGTTAAATCCATGCACAATGTATGTGAAGGAAGGAAGAAGGAAGGAAGGAAGGAAGGAAGGAAGGAAGGATGGAAGGAAGGAAGGAAGGAAGGAAGGAAGGAAGGAAGGAAGGAAGGAAGGAAGGAAGGAAGGAAAGGGGAGAAGAAGGGAGAAAGGAGGAAGGGAAGAGAAGAAGAAGGAAGGAGAGAGCAGGAGGAAAGAAGGAAGGAAGGAAGGAAGGAAGGAAGGAAGGAAGGAAGGAAGGAAAGAGCCTGAAGAAAGAAAGAAGAAAGAAAGAAAGAAAGAAAGAAAGAAAGAAAGAAGAAAGAAAGAAAGAAAGAAAGAAGAGAAAGACAGAAAGAAAGAAAGATGAAGAAGAAAGAAGAGAAAGAAAGAAAGAGAAGAAAGAAAGAAGAAGAAGAATGATAAATTCCATTGATGACGTTTAGTAGTATTTAGTATCTTTTAGAGCAGTGTTTTGGCTCCAAAGACTGAATGTGGTGATAGATTTATAATTACAAAAGGTGGAATTGAATTGGTATTTTTTTTATCGTCATTTTTATCGTTATCGGGATAAATGCCAGAAATTATCGTGATACATTTTTTAGTCCATTACCGCCCATCCCTATTATAAAGTCAGAGTTTGTTAGTAAAGAATCACTTTTTTCTTTTTATTTAAATCTACATATATTTAATATTTTAAATCATATGAGTTGCAAACGTTATTTTTAGATATAAAGGATGCACCCGCTGAGGAATTTGCTCTGATTGGTGACTGGTCTTTGTACTTTTCTTCAAGCAAATAAAGTTCTGACTTAAAAACAATGAACAATGAACTTGAAATGTGACAGCAGCCAGGTTTGAATTTTTCATTTGGTAAGGTGTTCAGAGTCGTAGGGTAGTTATGTAACGGCTCAGGTCTAAAGTTGAGTTATCCAGCCTCCCTATTTTTATCTCCACCTTGTAATCGGCACTTAAAATCCCCCATGATTCATGCAAGTCTTGCTTTTTCAGGAAGAACTCTGCTCATAAAGCCCTGCCAGGACTTTGCTTTTTATGGTATGTTCTATAAAAACCTATATTTCTTTTTCTATTTTGTAACTGGAAATACTGGATTCCCATCTTATCATTGAACCCAGCATCAGTACCGCAACATCACGGCAAAACCGGTCTTGTACATGTGGTTGGTATCACCAACAATAATGAATCTTAATTAGGAATGGGCGTATTTTACCGTTCACGATAAACCGTCAAAAAAATTCTCTCACGATAAGAATTTGTCATGTTGCTGTAAAAACGATAATGATGATGTTTTTGTGTAAAGCTGATTTATGGAAGGAAGGAAGGAAGGAAGGAAGGAAGGAAGAAGGAAGGAAGGAAGGAAGGAAGGAAGGAAGGAAGGAAGGAAGGAAGAAGGAAGGAAAGGAAGGAAAGGAAGGAAGGAGGAAGGAAGGGAGAAACAAGGAAAGAAGGAAGGAAGGGAAGAAAGAGGAAGGAAGAAGGAAGGAAAGAGCAGGAGGAAAGGAGGAAGGAAGGGAAAAAAGAGAGGAAGGAAGGAAGGAAGGAAGGAAGGAAGGAAGGAGAAGGAAGGAAGGAAGGAAGGAAGGAAGGAGGAAGGAAGGAAGGAAGGAAGGGAAGGAAGGAAGGAAGGAAGGAAGGAAAGGAAGGAGGAAGGAAGGGGAGAAGGAAGGGAGAAAGAAGGAGAAGAAAGAGAAAAGAAGAAGAAAGAAGAGAGAAAGAAAGAAAGAAAGAAAGAAAGAAGAAAGAAAGAAAGAAGAAGAAAGAAAGGAAAGAAGAAGAAAGAAAGAAGAAAGAAAGAAGAAAGAAAGAAAGAAGAAGAAAGAAAGAAAGAAAGAAGAAAGAAAGAAGAAAGAAAGAAAGAAAGAAAAAGAAAGAAAAAGAAAGAAAGAAAGAAAGATAAATTCCCGTTGATGACGTTTTTGTGTAACAAAACATGGCGGATCTGAGAGCGAGATAGATTTATAGTTACAAAGGTGGAGTTGAATTGGTATTTTTTTTATCGTCATTTTTATTGTTATCGGGATAAATGCCAGAAATTATCGTGATACATTTTTTAGTCCATACCGCCCATCCCTAATCTTAATCCCTAAAACCTCAAACTAAATAAAAGGTCAAGCACAAGTTTCATTGAGCTGAGGAATAATGTGAGCTTGACTTATCTTTTGACTGGCCAGCTGGCCGTTATGTTACTTCAGCATTTTTATCTGCAGTGCGGAGTTTTAACAACCTTCTCACACCCGGGTCAGTTCAGTGTGACTCCAAATGTCCAGAGCCAGACTGCGGCTGAGGGGAATAGGGCTGGATCCCTGGGGCTTTTTCCATCAAAGCTTTTATTCGGATCTCGGGAAGTTTTGCCTGCTTTTAGGAGAGAGCGTGAGTCCATTTTTCCTGCAGAGGTGCCTGCTTTTTCCAGGATACTTGTGATCATTTCTGCAGCCTCTGAGCGGACGAGACGCGTAAAAAACCAGCATTCAGTTCAAATCGCTGTCACGCAGCCACACATACAGGCTTTGTTGGTCAGTGGAAACCCGACATGAATAAGATCCACAAACTCCAAGCAGTAGTCCAGAAAAAAGATTCAAATGTACCCCCCGCCCCGAAACATTATAAAGAAATACAGTTGATCAGCGCAGTCAGTGAGTTACCACCTCCCAACTATGAATTTAGATTCATCAAAAATGGTTTTACCATTCTTTAATCTACAGAATTTTAATCCCTAAATGATTAAAATTCTGTGATTAAAGAATGGTAAAAACCATTTGTGATTATCCATAAATGATTAAAATTCTTGAGGAAAAAGGTCAATAAAATGTGGTCTAAAGTTCAGCTTTTGAATGAATCGCTAGATTTTCTCACAAAACTGCTTAAGGGGAAAAACATGAATCTGTTTTGGACTCTGTTTACGCTGACCGAGTGCTTCATTTAAGTAGTTTGGCATGAGACGCAACTTAAAAATAACTAAAAAGGTAAACATGGTTTTCCTGTTGTTTTTTTTTTAACTGTCCCTCTTTGAAGACTCAATTTGGACTGCTGGGGTTACGCACATTTGTTCACGTGCACAAATCACTTGTGATGGCTGTGGAGGTAAAGGTCTGTTATAAGTCGCACTTCCATTACCAGCTAAGAAAAGCCTGAAACACCTACAGTAGAATTCTAACAAAAAACCGTCAAATATGGCAAAAACCTTGTTACACCTTCAGTTAGGGCTGTTCGATTTTGCCCAAAAATCAAATCTCGATTTTTTTCTCTCAAAATCCGATTTTCGATTACGATTATTTTGTGAATTGACAAAAGGCAAAGAAATGATTTTAAATATGCTGTTTTTTTTATTGAAAATTTGCCCCATTGGGCTTTAAGTGCAAACTTTGCTCTTATTAAACCAAAAATGAATGAATAAAGTGCAAAACTCTGTAAAATAAGTTGAAAAGAAAGTTTTAAAAAATATAATAAAATATAAAGTTTTTATTTCTGAAAAAAAAAAATCAGCAAATCAGCAAATCAACACTTGGAAACATACAGTAAGTTATATTTCCAATTAAATAAAAGAAGACATTTTCTAATGAAACTAAAACTGGGTCTTTGGCATGCTAAATAATAATGCAACCCATGAAGGAGGTAGAGGTGTGTAATGGGGCAAACTGTCGCAGGTAGTGAGAGGTATTTCCATCAATCATTAATATGGTATCAATCATTAATATGTGTGCAGACAAGGTTAAAAAAAAAAAAAAAAAAAGTGAAAAATCGATTTTACGATTTTCATGTTTTAACATCGTTCTAATTACATAATCGCAATTACGATTTAAAATCGATTAATCGAACAGCCCTACCTTCAGTAGGTGTATTTTCAGACGTTTTGGTAATCCAGTAAAATCGCAGAAGTGTAGAGGGAAACATGCCTTTTTCGCATTTGCAGCCTCCGGCAGCGCTAGATATGAAGAAGTCAATCAATGTGAAATCATCACAATCTAGTTACCTCATTTATGTAGTTTTGCTACAAGCGATGGCAGCAGTCACAACAATGCGTCCGAAACGTTAGATGTTTTCACCCAACGTCTTTGAAATCAAGATCTTTTTCTTGCATCTGAAGAGAAGGCTCGGAGCACGAGATACGGAGGGTTACGCTCAGAAGAAAAGCACAGTTCAACAGAAAGCCACTGCTGAAACATCGTTTCTGAAACACATACTGCAAGAGCTCCAGGCGAGCGCCACGGGAACCCTCAACGAGACGATGCTGGGCTAACTGATGCAGCATTTGGGTCCACAGGGCATCATCTCTTCCCCGGGATGCTAACGAGCGTTGCTTTACACCAGGCTTCCTCCTACGGTCCAGAAACATGGACGTCAGGTTAATTGGTGTCTCTAAACTTCCCATAGGACTGAGTGTGAGTGTGTGTGGACGACGGGCTGTACGAGGCTCTGCGGTGGAATATTTATCCTTGGCCACTTGATTAAACACAAAACTACTGTGAGGAGCAAATGTATCCTTGTGCAGGGAACAGAGTCCCTAAAAGATTAGCTGTTTTTTCTGAATCGTAAGGATGAATCATCATTCATGCTTTAAAATCAGTATGCTTCCTTGGGTTCGTTGTCATTCTGCATCGAGACGCCTCATGTATCTCCCGACCCTATCGCATGCAGTAGCTTAATTAAATCTCCTGAAATCTGGATCATCTCTCAAGTCTTATTCTTGGTAACTTAGACACTCAGTTTCAGTCCAGTCATTCACCTAGTTGGAAAAAACACATTAAAGAGCTTTTAATAGGTTTTTCCACAACACTGGCGACCAGGTCCAAGATGTAGCCCTGAGAGAGCTGAGACAGGAGAAAGGATGGATGGATGGATGAATGGATTGATGGATGGATGGATGGATGGATGGATGGATGGATGGATGGATGAATGGATGGATGGATGGATGGATGATGGATGGATGGATGGATGGATGGATGGATGGATGGATGGATGGATGGATGGATGGAGATGGATGGATGGATGGATGGATGGTAGGGATGGGCGGTAATGGACTAAAAAATGTATCACGATAATTTCTGGCATTTTATCCTCGATAACGATAAAAATGACGATTAAAAAAATACCAATTCAACTCCACACTTTGTAACTATAAATCTATCACCACATTCAGTCTTTGGAGCCAAAACACTGCTGTAAAAGACTACTAAATACTACTAAACGTCATCAATGGGAATTTATCATTCTTTCTTTCTTCTTTCTTTCTTTCTTTCTTTCTTTCTTTCTTTCTTTTCTTTCTTCTTTCTTTCTTGTCTTCTTCTTTCTTTCTTGTCTTCTTTCTTTCTTTCTTATTCTTTCTTTCTTCTTCTTTCTTCAGGCTCATTTCCTTCCTTCTTCCTTCCTTATTTCCTTCCTTCCTTCCTTCCTTCCTTATTTCCCTTCCTTCTTCCCTTCCTCTTTTCTCCCTTCCTTCTTTCCTTGTTTTCTCCCTTCCTTCCTTCCTTCCTTCCTTCCTTCCTTCCTTTCTTCCTTCCTTCCTTCCTTCCTTCCTTCCTTCCTTCCTTCCTTCCTTCCTTATTTCCTTATTTCCTTCCTTCCTTTTTCTCTTCCTTCCTTCTCCCCTTCCTCTTTTCTCCCTTCCTTCTTTCCTTGTTTTTCTCCCTTCCTTCCTTCCTTCCTTATTTCCTTCCTTCCTTTTTCTCTTCCTTCCTCCTGCTCTCTCCTTCCTTCTTCCCTTCCTCTTTTCTCCCTTCCTTCCTTCCTTCCTCTCCTTCCTTCCTTCCTTCCTTCCTCCTTCCTTCCTTATTTCCTTCCTTCTTCCCTTCCTCTTTTCTCCCTTCCTTCTTTCCTTGTTTCCTTCCTTCCTTATTTCCTTCCTTCCTTTTTCTCTCCTTCCTTCTCCCTTCCTCTTTTCTCCCTTCCTTCTTTCCTTGTTTTCTCCCTTCCTTCCTTCCTTCCTTCCTTCCTTCCTTCCTTCCTTCTCCTTCCTTCCTCCTTCTCCTTTCCTTCTCCTTCCTTCCTTCCTTCCTTCCTTCCTTCCTTCCTTCCTTCCTTCCTTCTTCCTTCCTTCCTTCCTTCCTTCTTCCTTCCTTCCTTCACGTACGTTGTGCGTGGATTTAACACAGAACCATAAATCAGTTTTACACAAAAACGTCATCAACAGGAATTTATCGTTTTTACAGCGAGATGATAAATTCTTACCGTGGGGAATTTTTTTGACCGGTTTATCGTGAACGGTAAAATATCACCCATTCCTAATGGATGGATGGATGGATGGATGGATGGATGATGGATGGATGGATGGATGGATGGATGATGGATGGATGGATGGATGGATGGATGGATGGATGGATGGATAATCCTACTCTGGTCTGGATCTGTGATGTCCCAGTTTCTTGTATCATTGACGGACACATTTTCAGTCTGTGAAAATTTGTCCTGTAATTACAATCGACTGCTTATTTGACCTCATTCTTAACTTTATTGTTTTCATAAATGGAAGTTTACATTGATTGCTCTTCCTTTTTTTAAATTAGACAATAATTACAACATTCAAATCCCCATTTTTGCTCTCGTACGTTAGAATTAAATGTTGTAGTTCAAAATAATCAGCCTCATTTGAGAGGGAAAGAAAAGCCTAAAACTCTCATACCGCACTGCTGCAACTGCAGCAAAATGATTTGGCAGCCGTCTTGAGGGAAGAAAATGAGCAACAAAGGAGAAAAAGAAGACAATAGAGGACTAAAAAAAAAGGAAAACATGAGAAAAAGAAAACAGAGAGATCTGTGTTATGCGGGAGGATGGTGGAGGAGATGGACTGCAGAGATAGGAGTGCGTGTGTCTGCAGCGCGAAGGGGGAACCACTGCAGAGAGACAGTCTGTATGTTCAGCATTAGCGCACATCACACAGCGAGAGGTAAAGATGCTGCCACTGAGGGAGGCATTAAAACAGGCTTTCCACTCAGAATGGACCTATTTTCTACAGCGTGCTTGATGAGCTGAGAGGGAGAGAGAGGGGAGAAATCTGGCATTAATGGAGATGAGCGTGAAAAACAAGGTAGAGGTCTAACGGAAATCAAGAAGCAGAAGACACGCACACACAAACACAGAAAACAGCTGGTGAAAAATGAAAAGCAGGAGAACAGGGGGACGATTTTTTTTTTATCTTGCAACAGAAAGCAAAAGAAATGGGTTAAAACCAGATTTCGAGGGCAACAGTCATACATCATGATTTTTCTTGTTTCCCTCAAATCAAATTCTGTTCATCAGTCTTTTTTTCCCTCCCAAATACGGTGAAGGGACTTATTTTCATTCAGAATACTGGTTATACGTGTATCTGGAGGCAGCGGAGACTATCACGCGTTAATGACTTGTGAAGAATACGAGCGTAAGCAGGCTTCTCGTTGCGGCAGTCTGGAAATGACTGTGGGGTAAGTGCAGGAGAGACTGAGAGGCTGAGGAGTGGAGGGGCACAATTTAGACACTTACGCTCAGAATGGCTGAAGACACACAGTCAAAGACCTTAAAGGGGAAATATTATGGCAAAAACATATTTTTTCTTTGCACAAGGACATTTGTTTAAGTGACTGAAATGACTACAAAATGGAAAGTGTTGGCATAACACATGTTTGTCACTTGAATATGACATCTGGCATCCGTTCATGATATACCGTCAAAAAAATTCCCCACGGTAAGAATTTGTATCTCGCGGTAAAAAACGATAAATTCCCGTTGATGACGTTTTTGTGTAAAACTGATTTATGGTTCTGCGTTAAATCCACGCACAATCTATATGAAGGAAGGGAGGAAGGAAGGAAGGAAGGAAGGAAGGAAGGAAGGAAGGAAGGAAGGAAGGAAGGAAGGAAGGAAGGAAGGAAGGAAGGAAGGAAGGAAGGAAGGAAGGAAGGAAGGAAGGAAGGAAGGAAGAGGAGAAAAGAGGAAGGGAAGAAGGAAGGAAAAAAGAAGAAAGGAAGGAAGGAAGGAAGGAAGGAAGGAAGGAAGGAAGGAAGGAAGGAAGGGAGGAAGGGAGAAAAGAGGAAGGGAAGAAGGAAGGAAGGAAGGAAGGAAGGAAAAAAAGAAGAAAGGAAGGAAAGAAGGAAGGAAGGAAGGAAGGAAGGAAGGAAGGAAGGAAGGAAGGAAGGAAGGAAGGAAGGAAGGAAGGAAGGAAGGAAGGAAGGAAAGGGGAGAAGGAAGGGAGAAAACAAGGAAGGAAGGAAGGAAGGAAGGAAGGAAGGAAGGAAGGAAAGAAGGAAGGAAGGAAGGAAGGAAGGAAGGAAGGAAGGAAGGAAGGAAGGAAGGAAGGAAGGAAGGAAGAAAAGAGGAAGGGAAGAAGGAAGGAAGGAAGGAAGGAAGGAAGGAAGGAAGGAAAGGGGAGAATGAAGGGAGAAAACAAGGAAGGAAGGAAGGAAGGAAGGAAGGAAGGAAGGAAGGAAGGAAAAGGGGAGAAGGAAGGGAGAAAACAAGGAAATGAAGGAAGGAAAGGAAGGAAATGAGCCAGAAAGAAAGAAAGAAAGAAAGAAAGAAAGAAAGAAAGAAGAAAAGAAAGAAAGAAAGAAAGAAAGAAAGACAAGAAAGAAAGAAAGAAAGAAAGAAAGAAGGATAAATTCCCGTTGATGACGTTTTGTGTAACAAAACATGGCGGATCTGAGAGTGAGATAGATTTATAGTTAAAAAGGTGGAGTTGAATTGGTAATTTTTTTTATCGGCATTTTTATCGTTATCGGGATAAATGCCAGAAAATTATCGTGATACAGTTTTTAGTCCATACCGCCCATCCCTATGCAGGAGAGTCATCTTCACCTAAATTTCTCCAGTGTGAATTGTAAAGTTGCAACACTGATGAACAGCAGACTCGTTCCCTTCAACTGCCATTTAAAACCGAGCTGTAACAACATGGTTAAAAGAGGGAGTTTTATTCTGGTATTTTTGACCAAACAGTGTCACAGATCTTTTATTAATACCTCAGGAAATTGGGTTGACTTTTTAAACAGGACTTCTCTTTTAATTCTGAAAGAGCCTTAACATAACCGAGGGGTCTTTATTGATTGTATCAATCAGGGAGTTTTAATCCTGTGAGATACAGAAACAGCCATTCCTCCGCAAATCAAGAAAAATCCTCTTAATATGTTTTAAACGATAACCGAGGGAATTTCAGGTTCAGCTTTCAGTGATACAAAAAGATAGTGGTGTATAGTGCGTGGGTATTGGGAAGGACCTCACGATACGATACGCATCACGATACTTGAGCCACGATACGATACAAATTGCGATATCCCGATTATGCGATATATCCTGATATATCGCGATATTCTACATAGTTCACCGAAAAATGTAAAAATGCATTACACACCTTAAAATCCAGTTGTATATATGTAGACTGTACATCAGATGATAGTGATAATTAATTGGACAGACTGAGTCAAAACAAGTGTAATTCAAACTTTCCATTTTAATATGCAACATATTTTGCATGAAAAAACACACTGAAACACAATGAAAAGTGCAGTGTGTGCATTATTCTTAGATACAAAATACTCAAAATAAAATGCAGTGTCTCACCCACACTGGAAATTGAAATCACAAAAATACAGTACAAATATTGATACGGCAATATATCGCGATACATACATTGAATATCGATATCGTATCGGGAGACTATGTATCGCGATATATTGCCATATCAATATTTTTGCCCACCCCTAGTGGTGTATGAAACAGTGACCGTTTCTTTTCCCTTTTGGTTTCACCAAACAGAAAACTAAGTTTTATGCAGCATATGGACTAAAGAGAAACTAAACGGCAGCACTTTGCACACAAATGTTACAGATGGTCCGGGGACAGGAGAGCCTCCTCCTCCAATCAAGCGTCAGCATCTCGACCGTCATCTCAAGGACACGGGGCATGTTTTTTGATGGAAAACTCAGGGAGGAGTGAAGAAAGCGTCTATCTAAAAGAAGCCTCAGGTTTTTACTTATCAAACACTTCCAACGCAGTCTTGAATCTCCTCTCTAGAAGGTTGTGCAACCAAGGCATCTCACCTTCTAAACAAGTAAACAATGTTAAAGACCACCAACGATCCACAGGACGGACAGGTGCTTCCAATAATCTACTTGTAACTTCAATGACTTACAAAAGCGAAGATCCCAACAGCAGCTTGACACAGTAAATAGCCACTCTGATGACTTTCTTATCGTTCAGTGCTCGATCGTATCACCGACTGCGTATCAGACTGAACTGAAACAGCAGTTAGTGATTGTGCCGTTGCTTGGACGAGCACAAGTGTGATGTTTCAGTAAGTTCACTGAACAGAGCACTGATCCTGCTGAAGCGGCTTGATTCCCTGCAGTAAAAGTCAACCTAACCGTTTATTTTGTGTTGATTAAGAATTGGAGGAGCTAGAAAGTGTAGATTTGTCTTTGTGACTCTGTAAGGGTAGTTATCTTGTGGACTCCCATCCTCAAGCTACATCAGCTGTAGGCTCGTGAGACACGGGGAACGCTTGTTACCGAACTCATTTGTTTTGCAGAGAAACAATCATGTTCATTCAGTCTCTGCTGTCTGCCACGTTCACAGCCGAGCTCAGGTGTGGACTGTGAAGTTAATGGAATTATTTTCAATGCGTGACTTGGTCACGGCAGAGTCTCGCCCCAGAGAGTTCATCATTTAGAAACCCCAGACCACAGATATCACAATAAACAGGCAGTACGACATTCCATACGAGTAGGGCTGGGTATCGATTCAAATGTCAAGAATCGATTCGATTCCGATTCTTAATATTCAGAATCGGGCTGTTCGATTTTGCTCAAAAAATAAAATCTCGATTTTTTTCTCTCAAAATCCGATTTTTCGACTACGATTACGATTATTTTGTGAATTGACAAAAGGCAAAGAAATGATTTTCAAATATGCTGTTTTTTTATTGAACATTTGCCCCATTGGGCTTTAAGTGCAAACTTTGCTCTTATTAAACCAAAAATGAATGAGTAAAGTGCAAAACTCTGTAAAATAAGTTGAAAAAAAGTTTTAAAAAATATAATAAAAATATAAAGTTTTATCTCTGAAAAAAAAATCAGCAAATCAGCACTTGCAAACATACAGTAAGTTATATTTCCAATTAAATAAAACAAGACATTTTCTAATTAAACTTTGCATGCTAAATAATAATGCAACCCATGAAGGAGGTAGAGGTGTGTAATATCAGGCATTACATTTGCTATTCACATTTGTATCAATCATTAATATGTGTGCAGACAAGGTAAAAAAAAAAAAAAAAAAAAGTGAAAAATCGATTTTACGATTTTCACGTTTTAACATCGTTCTATAATTACATAATCGCGATTACGATTTAAAATCGATTAATCGAACAGCCCTAATTCAGAATTGATTATCATGATTCGATTCGATCCGATTCGATATTGATTTGGCTTAGTGTTATTTAAAATGTTTTTTTGAGCTGTTGCCTGAATTATATGACTGTAAAATAACTAGTGAAATAATAATTTCACAATAATTATTGTGAAATAACTAAGAAATAAATAACTCAAACAGGCCTTTCAATATCCATTTAAAGTGCAAAAAAGAAAGAAATTGCAACAGTTCATGCAGTAAACAAATAATTTTAGCTTATCTAATTTATTCTGTCACCACGCACACATATTGCCATGAAGCACCTGGCATTTTTCAGAAGTGTCATGACAAACTCTGTGTCCGACTACTGGGATTAAAGTTCACCTGGCGAAAATGATGAAAAAGTAAAAGAAAAAAAAAGGAAAAAAAATCGATCTCGATTTTTAGGAATTAATATGAGAATCAATTTAGAATTGGAAATCGTTTTTTTTCAACACAGGCCTACACACGACAGCTCATGGATGGGTCAGAAGGGCAGGGACTGCAGAGCTCGCAGCCCAACGGTGGGAACAGGAATGATTTTTTTCTGCATGCAAATGTCCGCCTGCAGCGAATAAAGCATCTAAGCCTCGGCCTCCGCTCGCTCAATACTGGGAAAACTGCTAATGAGGTGAGAACGCACCTTTTGAATGAAAGCCAGAAAGAGGCAAGAAAAAAGCCCTTTGAAACTGTTCAGGACATTTGGGAATCAATGTGGCGACGCTGGAGCTGGATCAGGTAGTGGACACGGCCAGTGTTAGTGCTACACACACCCCTGCAGGGCTCATTACAGCCCGCCCTCTGGTTTACTGCTCTACGCCATGGTGGTGTGCATTAGCAGGGGTCTGGGCTGGTTTCACCGAGCCTCGGACATGCACAGCCTCTGTTACGATGGGACCAGTCCATTGGACACTTCTTTCCCATCTCTTTGAGAACCGGCACAGTAGGGATGGGCGGTATGGACTAAAAAATGTATCATGATCATTTCTGGCATTTATCCTAATAACGATAAAAATTACGATAAAAAAAATACCAATTCAACTCCACCTTTGTAACTATAAATCTATCACCACATTCAGTCTTTGGAGCCCCCAAATCACTGCTCTAAAAGATACTAAATACTACTAAACTACACCAATTATAATCGAATTAATAAAAACCAATTAAATAAGTTACACCTTCTTTCTTTCTTTTCTTTCTTTCTTTCTTTCTTTCTTTCTTTCTTTCTTTCTTTCTTTCTTTCTTTCTTTCTTTCTTTCTTTCTTTCTTTCTTTCTGGGCCATTTCTTTCTTTCTTTCTTTCTTTCTTTCTTTCTTTCTTTCTTTCTTTCTTTCTGGCCCATTTCTTACTTTCTTTCTTTCTTTCTTTCTTTTCTTTCTTTCTTTCTTTCTTTCTTTCTTTCTTTCTTTCTTTCTTTCTTTCTTTCTTTCTTTCTGGGCCATTTCTTTCTTTCTTTCTTTCTTTCTTTCTGGCCCATTTCTTTCTTTCTTTCTTTCTTTCTTTCTTTCTTCTTTCTTCTTTCTTTCTTCTTTCTTCTGGCCCATTTCTTTCTTTCTTTCTTTCTTTCTGGCCCATTTCTTTCTTTCTTTCTTTCTTTCTTTCTGGCCCATTTCTTTCTTTCTTTCTTTCTTTCTTTCTTTCTTTCTTTCTTTCTTTCTTTCCTTTCTTTCTTTCTTTCTTTCTTTCTCTTCTTCTTTCTTCCTTCCTTCCTTCCATAAATCAGCTTTACACAAAAACATCATCAACGAGAATTTATCGTTTTTACCATGAGATGACAAATTCCTTACCGTGGGGAATTTTTTTGACGGTTTTATCGTGAACGGTAAAATATCACCCATTCCTACGGCACAGCTACCGTAGCTCTTCATCTGCTCCCCACTGGCTGAGAGTCATCCCCTGCTTTCTGAGCACAAAAGCTAAGCCACAACTCAAAAAGGAAAATCTTAGACACTCTTACTTTATGAATATCTTGCTGCATGTCAGGTGTGTTGCTAGGTTAAAATACAAATGTTGGAAATGTTTCTCGCAGAATGTCCTTTGAGGATAATAATATTCAACTGACCTACAGGAAAAATGAAAACATAATCGTCTGCAAGGTTACTCCTCTCCAGTTCTCACTGTTCAATAATCACATCAGTCGTGGACTACATCAAACTGTGCATGCGCGGCCATTACCAAAGGTGAAATACTGTGCAGAAGTTAACTCCTCTGCAGCAGAGCTGCAGCAAAGATGTCAGGCCCTATCGTATCCCATTAGTTCAGCAAAGCCCACGTGAAGCCAGCACCCCGTCGCTGGTCTAGTGCTGGCGTTGCAGCCACATAAGAGAGGTGGATGTTAGATGTTGCAGATATTTGTGTTTATAGAAACCTGGTGACTGAGACGACCCCCTCCTACCCCCCTCAACCAGGACAGCACTGTCGGGGGAGGGGAATGATGGACATGGAAATCGAGGATTTTAAACATCCATGTCATTTTTACATCTGTGGTAAATGAAATCTCAAGTTTAAATCCTGGATTTCCATGTCCGTCCCCCTCCCCCCACGGCGCTGTCCTTTTGTCCTGAGCAAAGGTCGGCTGAGTAAGCAGCTTATTGGGACCATAGTTGTGTTTCATTATGGAAAAAACACACTTGCTTACTCCAGTATTTTTTTAGGCAAGACTTTTTTGCAAATATGATTTTAAACAAAAAAAAGGAAAAAATGACTCTGCAATAATATCTGCTATGACTGTGCAATAATGATTCTAATCCATATATTGAACTCAACCCAATCAAAGAAAGACTTCACTGCTTACTATATTAAACGGTTGGAAGGTGATGCAGGTCCATGATTCATTCACTCGCTTTATGTACTTGTATTTATATGTATCTATAAAATTCCCAACTGTGTGGTTTGGAGAGATGAAGATGGAATAACAATCAGAGTCAATAAAATTCTGAAGTTTTACATTCATTTACACAAATTATGTCAACTACAGTTCAAACACAGCTCTTTCACTAGGGGTGTGGGCAAAAATATCGATATGGCAATATATCGCGATACTTTTCCAGCCGATTCAATATCGATATTCAAAATTTGATTCGATTTTTTTTATTTTTATTTTTTTTTATCCCCGATTTTTTTCCCATTCTATCACCCAGTGCTCCTACCTAAGTGACAGTCCTGGGCATTGCCACTCTCTACCAACCCTGGGAGGGCCCTGCACTGAGCTCAGGTTTTATTTCATGTTTTATTTCATTTTATAATTTATTTTTTATATAACACAATTGCCTGTCCTTAAAAAAATGAAAAATAATGGACAGAGGTTTATTTATTTATGGATTTATATCTATACTGACTGATGATCACTGTGCCTGTCCTTGGTTCTAGTACCCATCTTTCTGTGTGTTTATTATCATTTGCCACATTAATTAAAGCAACCTCATACTAAATTTAATGTTAATTTCATATGATGTAAATAATATGAAAAACATATACAAATATGTTGTAACTTTAGCTTGTATAGTTATAATAAAACATTGTTTTGACTCAGTTTGTCCCATGAATTGTCACTATAATCTGATGAACGTGCAACTCGGATTTTAAGATCCATCACCATCATCTGATGTACATATATACAACTTGGATTTTAAGATGTGTAATGCATTTTTTAATTTTTTCGTGTGAACTATGTAGAATATAATAATCGGGATATCGCATAATCGGGATATCGCAATGTGTATCGTATCGTGGCTCAAGTATCGTGATGCGTATCGTATCGTGAGGTCCTTCCCAATACCCACCCCTATCTTTCACTGCTCCTGTCTGCTCGATTCCTACCTTAAATTGCATTTTGTCATTGTCCTCAAATTAGAGGATATCTCTCAACTAAAGCCTTGAAGGACTTGTCCTGAAAAAAAGTCTTACCACTAATGACTTCTCAGGTTTGTTGTTTCTAATATCCAGAGTGCAGATTACAGCCTCTCTCTCTCTCCCTTTCCCTCTCTCTGTCTCGTTCTTTAACACACATTCAATTACACAAAAATTGTCTCCTTTCAGTCACATTGCCTAAAACACAAGGACAAAGACCCTTTCATAATCACCCAAAACTGGATTACAAAATGAGAATCTGCTCCATTCTGGTCATATAAATGAGGCAGTAGCTCTTTCATCTGTTGCTACAGCAACAGAAGAAAACTTGTCCTCCACCTCACAATAACCTCAGTCTTACCTCGTTGTTAACTAACGCTGAATGCTAACAGCGGCCAGCCCCTTGTGCTCCTTTGACATCGGTCATGTCGGGAAAGAAACATCTACATCGCAAGTACTGGTTCTACTGAGTCATGTTAGTTTCTGATTCATCGCTGTTGAAATTTGCAGTGGCAAATTAACAAACTGCTGAATAACAAGCTTCAAAATGGAAGAAAACTCCAATCATGAAGATTTTGACAAAATGTCCAATCACAATTTGGAGAGTTTTTAATCAAGACTTTTTTGCAAATATGATTTTAACCAAAAAAAGGAAAAAAATGACTGTGCAATAATTATTCTAATCCACATATTGATCTCAACCCAATCAAAGAAATACTGGTGCCAGATTTCACTTCAGTTTCGTCAGTTGTTCAGTGCAGTCATGAAGTTTAATGTTTTACTATCATTTAAAGTCAGATTTCTCTGACTGTCAGCGCCTAGATGAGGGTAAAAATTAAAAAGAGTTGTATTGAGTAGAATTTTTGTTATAAAAGGCCACTTTTTTAATTGAAAAATCACTTTAAATTCCTTTTTTTTTTTTAAATATGCTTTAGATTCAAAAATAATCATATACACTCGAAATTTTTAAATCTCGTCTTAAAACTTATTTTTATTCTTTGGCTTTTTAATCCAGCATGAGAGTTGTGTGGTCTCTGTCCTGTCTTTTATGTTTATGAATCACTGGTTGTTGTCTGTTTGGTGTGTTTTTTATTTCGTGCTTTTATGTGCTCTTATCTATTTTTACTCTGTTTTTAGTTTTTTACTATTTTATTATGTCTTGCTTTACTCATTGTGCAGCACTTTGGTAACCTTGTTGTTTTTTTAAAATGTGCTATATAAATAAAAGTGGATTGGATTGGAAGTGGATATACGTCCATATGTAGCCAACGTATCAACCAATGAGAGCTGGAACAGGCTCCACCACACTGAGTATGAAGAAGGAGGCAGAAAGAAACAGATGGACAATATAGTTTTCCACCCAAGGGCCACCATGAGACATGCGGGGAAAGACACTGGGCTCCTCAAGCAGAGATTTGTCTTTTCCTGCATTTCCTTGAAGCATACATGACAAGATAAACTATACGAGTCCTTTGGAACTTGCTGGTTTTTTGCATAAAATGTTTGTCCTGATTTTGGGATTGTTTCATTGAATCAGAGCATGGGACCACTTGTCATCATCAAGGGTGAAATGAACTCCCAAGGTAGGGGAATGGGCGGTATGGACTAAAAAATGTATCACGATAATTCCCCGGCATTTATCCCGATAACGATTAAAAAATACCAATTCAACTCCACCTTTTCAACTTTAAATCTATCTCGCTCTCAGATCCGCCATGTTTGTTACACAAATCTTCATCAACGGGAATTTATCCTTCTTTCTTTCTTTCTTTCTTTCTTTCTTTCTTTCTTTCTTTCTTTCTTTCTTTCTTTCTTTCTTTCTTTCTTTCAGGCTCATTTCCTTCCTTCCTCCCTTCTTTCCTCCTTCTCTCTCTCCTTCCCTCTTCCCTTTCCTCTTTCTCCCTTCCTTCCTCCTTTCACTTGTTTTCTCCCTTCTCCCCTTTTCTTCCTTCCTTCCTTCCTTCCTTCCTTCCTTCCTTCCTTCCTTCCTCCTTCCTTCCTTCCTTCCTTCCTTCTTCCTTCCTTCTTCCTTCCTTCCTCCTTTTCTCTCTTCCTTCCTTCTTTTCTCTCTTCCCTTCCTTCCTTCCTTCCTTCCTCCCTGCTCTCTCCTTCCTTCTTCCCTTCCTCTTTTCTCCCTCCTTCCTCCTTTCCTTGTTTTCTCCCTTCTCCCCTTTTCTTCCTTCCTTCCTCCCTTCCTTCTCCTCTTCCTTCCTTCCTTCCTTCCTTCCTTCCTTCCTTCCTTCCTTCCTTCCTTCCTTCCTTCCTTCTTTTTTCCCTTCCTTCCTTCTTCTCCTCCTGCTTCTCCTTCCTTCTTTCCTTCCTTCCTTCCTTCCTTCCTTCCTTCCTTCCTTCCTTCCTTCCTTCCTTCCTTCCTTCCTTCCTTCCTTCCTTCCTTCCTTCCTTCCTTCCTTCCTCCTTCCTTCCTTCCTTCCTTCCCTTCCTTCCCGTACGTTGTGGATTTAACGCAGAACCATAAATCATTTTTACACAAAAACTTTATCAAAGGAATTTATCGTTTTTACCGCGAGATACAAATTCTTACCGTGAGGAATTTTTTGGACGGTATATCGTGAACGGTAAAATATCGCCCATTCCTACTCCCAGGTTTACCCAAATGTCCTTCAGGACACGGCCACGGTGGCTGTCAGCCAGACGAAGCTTAGCAGAAACTGCATGATGCAGCAGGACACTGACCCTCAGCATCAAAGGAAATTGATCACAGAAGGGCTTCAGAAAGGAGAAAATCCGCCGTTTGGAGCGGCCAAAGTCGGAGCCGGGACCTTAATCTCATTCAGAGACCGTGGAAGGACGTCCGTATAGCCGCTCGCAGCAGTTTCTCACAAACACGGCTGAACTAAAACAGCTCTGGAAAGAGGAACTGGCCCCTCGTGCAGCTCTGATCCACAGCTTACGGAAACACTCGTTCAAAGTCACAGCCACCGGTCCCAACAGCTGTCCCTCCAGAGGGGGTTCACTTCTGTTTATCTTCAGCACTATGTCTTCACTTATCAACAAAGACATGAAAACCTACAACCGTCTGTGTTATCAGCTTATTCACGCTGTGTTTATCAATTATTGTGTCTTAGATGAAGACCTTCTAAAATGGGCATGTGTTATGCAGCCTGCAGCCCGTTTAAGGGTTTCTCTGCACCGTACTTCCAAGCTTAGCCTCTTCTCTTGTTTATTTTAGTAAAAAAAGAGAGTGAACGTATAAGGGGGGAATGCAAAACCCTAAGCCTCTGTCTGGTAAGTACAGGGAGTGTTGCCAACTCATGTGGCAGACCTCCTGGGATACTCTGAAACACTTTTCTCCTCCACTACAGCCATTAGCTTTTAAAGGGTGCCTAACCCCTTTTTGCTCCAGCGAGGCTCGTCTGTGACGGACAGAAGATTAATGTAACTGTGCAGAGCCGCTTCCTGTAAGAAAGCAACTGCATTCGTGTTAGGGCTGGGCGATATATCGAGATTTTAATATATATCGATATATTTTCAAATACGATATGGTACGAGACAATATCGTTTATATCGATTTTTAAAAAAAATAAATATTTTTTTTTTTTTTTTTTTTTTTTATGATTTTGATATAGATTATTTTGTGACAAATTGACTTGAATGTTTTATTTGAGATTTGCACAAATGTTTTGTTATTTGCACAACTGTCAACCTCAGTGGAAAAGTCTGCCTGTTACTGTCTACATTGTATTAATTGTACAGTGTATTTTAATTTAATTGTTATGCAGGAAAGGGATATTTGTTTTATTTTATTCAAGAAGCATTTTTATTCTATATATGCAGGCAGTTTATTTTTATTTCATTTGTTTTATACATTCTGATATTGTGCAGACCTCTGTTAATAAAGGAACCTGTGTGACATTTGGCACGAGGCTTTGTATTAAAACTGACTGTTTTTTTAAGGGTTTGCCTCAGAAAAAAATGAAGCTAACAGAGATGCTATGCTATAATGATTTGAGGGAAACCCCAATTAAGGCACAGAAAAAATATCGAGATATATATCGAGTATCGCCATTTAGCTAGAAAATATCGAGATATGACTTTTGGTCCATATCGCCCAGCCCTAATTCGTGTCAAGTGAAAGCGTATTTGCACCGGTTTTAGCACTTTTTTCCTCATCAGAGGAGATGTTTCCGTTTCTAATGGTGTCACAAATTAATTCTCTCAGTGGGCTGAAATCCAATTAAAAATTAACCTCCATCCTTGATGTTGTCAGATAATAATTCTCATGTCATCTGTCCGTCCTCTTATCCCACTATTTATTACCTCCTCTCGTGTCCATTTCAACCCGCGCTCTCTCTGACTCGGCTGGCATTAACACCCCCCTGGAGGTACGTCCTTATCACCGCCTCCCGGCCTCTTCCAGGTCTGGGATTCCCCTCTTTTACATGGAGTAGTTAGCGCTGTGATGTACGAGCGGCGGGGCCTCGGAGAGCGGCTGAGAGTCGGAGAGTAAGAGGAACGAGGCAGGGGAGGGAGGGCGAGCTCGGAGACAGAGACAGATTGCAGCATTTAACAGACTACCCTGGGGAGCCACTGAAGGTGAAAGCGAGGGGGAAAGACACATATGGAGGGAGAGGGATGCACGATAAAGAGACATGTATTGTGGCAGGAAAGTGGTGAAATAAACCCGCTCGCTGACTCCGTGAGAAAAATTGGAACAAACACTGTCTCTTTAGAGGAAACTCAGTTGGCATGAACAGTCCAGATGGATGCATGCATCATGCACACGCTTGCAGTCCACAAACATATACACGAGCCCCTCCTCCTCTACCAGCTTCCTCTTCCTCTTATACAGTGCGATACACTTCATTTGCAAAGGTTTTCCTCTGGGGAATTCATCTCTTAGAGCTGTTTTCCTCACTCTTCTGTCACATGTCTTTATCCCCTCCCAGCTGGCTCGTTCCCACCCTTCCCTGATCCCAACGGCGAAGTCTTCACGGCATAAACACGATAAATATTAAATTACTTATATAAGGTCCAAAAGAACCGCCTGCAATTGTCAGAGATGATTCAAATCAGAGGCAGCCCTCTGTTTCTGTCTGACGTGGAATGCAAATCTAATAGCGAGGACTTGTTTTCTACCAGGGAGAATTTGGGTCATTTTTTTTAAGGACTACACATCATCTGTATGTTCACTTGGCTCGGGGCTGTAATTATTCATTCATTTGATTATTTTCTCAATCTGACAATGAATCATTTCATTAATTTAAGTAGGAACAGAGAAAAATAATGAAGAAAAATCCACGAGAAGAAGGATGTACTTTTTCTTTATAACAAATTTCCTTACAATCAGTTATTTGTTTGGTCTTTCTTTTGGTCAATAGTATTTTGCTGATCATCTGATTTTCATTAATTATCGTACAAGATTCAAAGCAGCTATTGTAATACTGGTTTAGAAAGTTCCACTCAGTTATCTTATTAGCTTAAATTACATTAGTTTTGCTGGTCCACCTCACAATCTACTCATGTTCTGCAAGAACCATCAAATAATCAGTTTGGTAACTTTGTTTAAACACATTTTTTTCACTTGCTTCATTTAATTGAATCGTTTGGCTCCAAATTCTTTTTTTCTTACCTGTATTATTATTCCTTTTTTGTCCTTTTTCATATGATATCAGTGTTTTTCCTGTCAATTAAACCCTCAAATGCAAATGAGCCAATGGCTGCTGAGTATCAGCTGCACATGTACCAGGGCTCGGACATCTGTAGCGTTCAGCTCCATAGAAAAACAATGGAGGATCCTCAAGTCTCATGTGTTTTATGGAGTTTAAGCCAAAAGGAAAAAAAAGAATACAATGTGGCTAGGGTACCTGTATAATGAGAGAATAGACATTGGAGTTTATAATTCTCCATTACCTAAATTCCCACAAAAACAGCTAAATGTCTGCGTTGGATAAAGGTGCCAAGTTACTGTCAAGAAGAATCTAACATAAAACATTGCTTTTTGCTCTGCTAACTTTATCTGAAGTTATTTGTAGAAACCATAGACCTAAAAAATAAATGTTAAAAGGACAAAGCGTTAGGTCATGTGACCCACTGGTTTTTGAAGAGCGGTTTTGATGCCGTTTTTCCTTGTCAATCAAAGTTAGCTTTGAGTATCATGGACACTTACGCATGAGGAAGTGGTGACGGCTAGCCGTTGACTGACCCAGTCTTGATCTAATCAAATTTAATGGTTTACTTGAATGCTTTATATATTGCATATCCCTCCATGCAGAGCTGTCTGGGAGATTTGCGAGGCCCTGTGCGAAATGGCCGGGGTGGCCCCTCGTGTGCGCAAAATTTTTGGGTTTTTCGGGTGGATCGGGTGTCTATATGCGCAATTTTAACTCTCCAATTAGCAAAATACTGGATACCTTCCCCTGCCTCATCATCATTTGACCTTGCCTCGACGCGGGGCCCCGCGGCTGCTTGAGACCCGGTTGGATCGGTGATTTTTCTAAACAAATTATCAAACGAGCCTTTCAGAGAGGCATTAAACTCTTCCATTTTCTTTAGTTTTTTCTTTTTTTCATCCCCTGATGGAAATTTCCTGAATCTGTCTCGTTCTCTCGACATTGTGTGACAGTTTGTTCCAACTCCACCGTCTGGATCAGAGCACCTTGTGCTGCGCTTGGTCTGATCACTAGTTACACATTTAGGTCTGTGATGGAACGTGACTGTTGATATTTATAAGGGAAAAAACAAAACAAAAACGAAAAAAAAAAAAAAAAATTCAAATTTTTTTTTTTTTTTTTCAAAAACGGCCCATAGCGCGAGGCCCCATGGGGGCGCGAGGCCCCGTGCGGTCGCACGGTTCGCACACCCCTTGCGGCGGCTCTGCTCCATGGTATATTTAAGACCCATTCGCCTCGGTAAGAGGCTTTGTACCAACATATTGGTTCAAGGTTTTCTCTCAGGCAGTCACCAGTATAGATGTACACCTGCTGAGATTGTCTGAGTTAGCAAAAGTAACAAGCGAAGGACTCACCGATCAATGATCAATGGTCAAGGTCAGTTGGGATTAAGTGCCTGGATAATCATCCATCCAGTAAAAAAGCACCCGAACAGTTTTGCTGTACAGAAACATGGAACAATATCAACCCGTCTGCACTTCTGAAATCAGTCAAAGACAGAGGTTGACCAGTAACTACCGGCTGGGCCGATTTACTGGGGCAGTATTAGATGTTTTTTTTCTCTCTTTTTAATTAAATAGCCAATAAGGAAGAAAAATAAAGGAAAGCTTACATTTTTTTTAAATACTTATGTTGTTGTGCAACAGAATGTGGTTATAGGATGATTTCTTGGAGAAGAAGACTTTGAACTTGGAGTTTGCCTTATTAAGACGGGGGTAATCGACTTTATTTCCACCAACTTTTTCCTGAGAATTTTGGGCTAGCTGGCTGAGCCGTGACGTCGCTCCAAAATCTGTTTACTCCAGTAACAGATTTGTCAAGTTTGAACTCCAAAAGAACACAATATAAACTTGCCATACTTAGTATTGAGAACACCAAATGCATACACTGCAAAAACTCAAAATCTTACCAGGAATATTTGTCTTATTTCTAGTTAAAATGTCTCATTTTTAGTCAAAAAATCTCATTACACTTAAAACAAGAGTCATTACCAGAAAAATAACTTATTTGACAATTTTCACCTGTTTCAAGTAAATGTTCACTTGAAATAAGTAGAAAAATCTGCCAGTGGGACAAGATTTATCTTCTCATTACAAGCAAAAAAATCTTGTTCCACTGGCAGATTTTTCTACTTATTTTAAGTGAAAATCTACTTTGAAACAGGTGAAAATTCTTGTTTTTTCCAGTGATGAGTCTTGTTTTAAGTGTAATGAGATTTTTTTGACTAAAAATGAGACATTTTAACTAGAAATAAGACAAATATTCTTGTTAAGATTTTGAGTTTTTGCAGTGTAGAAACAGTAAGCTATTTCAAAGTAAGCTTTGTTTGTCTAATCTTTGCAGGTCTTTGGATCTATCTAAGGATGTGGTCGACTTGAGGTCTGAATGAACCTTTTCATTCTTTGGAAAACTGGGATAAACTCTTCCAGCCATTACAGGGGAAAGGCGGCTCCATGAGGGCAATCAAACTCAAAACGAATCAAAATACTGAGCCTTGTAAACAAATAAATTCTCCAATCAGAAGCACTTAGGATGCGTGCTGGTTCTTGGAAGTCATCATGATCGTGACGATTGTCCAGAAAATCTAGGAAAAACCCTCCCCAAAGAAAGCCAGGAATTCCTGCCGTCCGATGACATCCGAACTTTGAGCCTGCAGAAGTTAATTGAGTCGTCCAATTTTATTTTTACGTAATGAAATTACTAATTGTTAAGCCAATTGTCCCCGACCTAAAGATATCTCAAACATCTGCCTCTTGTTTAAAGAACAATAGTTCTTTCTCTACATACCGATAAAATAAAGACATTGCTTTGAAATCTCCCTAGAAGATAAATGAGCACTATAAAAGTGCTAAGTAGCCCAGAAGGGTCGCAATAATTACATGTCAAAATAAGTTGACGTACTGGATTCATTACTGGCCCCAGAGGGAGGATGCTACCTATTTTTTTCTTTTCAATTTATGCTGAGAAAACAAAAAGGGAGGGCTGCCTTTAAGTCAGGGCTTCCTTGTGCATCCCTCCCCCCCTTCTCCTTTCCCTTCTTCTCTTGTATAACATAAGCTATTTTGCTGGGCTTTTTTTATCCACCTCATAGTATCTGCATGTGCTGACGCTCGTAGCCCTGGCAGACTCACGCTTCTCTGTTTTATCTTCCCTTTCTGTCCTCTTCTGCAGTCTACTCTTCAATTTTCCACCCACGCAGTTGTTGTTTCCATCTCATCTGCAGTGTATTCCCCGTCACTGAACTCCTCCCCCACCGCCGCTCCGAGGACTCGGGGCTCGCAGGACTGTACCTCGGCTGCAGATGTGCAGGGATGCTGAGTTTTTGTGTGGCTGCACGAGGTGAACATCTGCTTAAACCTGCTCTCTACTGTACGTTTAGTGCAGGGGTCGGCAACCCAAAATGATGAAAGAGCCATATTGGACCAAAAACACAAAAAACGAATATGTCTGGAGCCGCAAAAAATGAAAGGTCTTGTATCAGCCTTAGAATGAAGACAAATGGTGAAAGGAGAAATGTCGAAAAAAAGTCAAAATGTGGAGAAAAAAGTCAAAATTTAGAGAAAAAAGTCAAAATGTTGAGATTAATGTTGAAGTACAATCTCGAGAAAAAAGTCGAAATGTCGAGATTAAAAAGGAAAGGAAAAAGGAAGAAAAAAAGTGGAAAAAAGGAAAGAAAGAAGAAAAAAGAAAAAAAACAAGAAAAGAAAGAAAAAAAAAGGAAAAAAAAGAGAAAAAAGAGAAAATAAAGACAAAGAAAGAGAAAAAAAGGAAGAAAAAAAGAAGAAAAAAAGGGAAAAAAAGGAAAAAAAGAAGAAAAAAGCAAAAAAAAACAAGAAAAGAAAGAAAAAAAGGAAAAAAGAGAAAAAAAAGAGAAAAGAAAGAGAAAAAAAGGAAGAAAAAAAAGAAGCAAAAAAGAAGAAAAAGGGGAAAAAAAGGTGAAAAATTATTGAAAAAGCTCCAGGAGCCACTAGGGCGGCGCTAAAGAGCCGCATGCGGCTCTAGAGCCGCGGGTTGCCGACCCCTGGTTTAGTGGATCACGCCATCCCCCCCCGCCCCCCCCCCCCCCCCCCCCCTCCTCAACCCCCCAGGAGACCTGTCCGCTTCAGAGTTCAATTACTGACTTGAATTGACAATGATAGGGTCTCTGTTGGTCCAAATTAACTTTTTCGGGGCTGAATTTGAATTAGACGTTGAGCTCTGAGACGTAATTGACTTTGATCTTCCCTAAAAATACATTTGGACAAAATCAGATCACGGCTATAATGGATGAAAGCGTTTTGTCCTTGATGTATTTTATTAATAACCCGGCTCTTTGAGAGAAAGCGAAAGAGAGAAAGTTTCACTCCTCAACCTCAGCTGGGTGTTAATCTTCCCCTCTGACGGGAAAACGACAGCAAATACACGTAACAGAATTACAAAGCAAAAAAAAAAAAACAATTATGATAATTGAATGCCTAAAAAAAGAAACTTCACGAGTGCTGTGACGCATGCAGTCATGTTTCTTTTGATTATGCGAGCACTTTTTAAAATTCTGCCGCTCAGGTCGCCGATGCCTGAGTTGTTGAGCCATAACAATCTCATCTCATGCAGAAACACAATGTACCTTGCCCACTAAAAATAGCACATGCTAGTTAATGGCTTTACATAGTCAGTGGGCGAGGGGAGCGCGGTGAGAGAGGCACTCAGAAAATAGCTGATTTTTGGAACAGATGGTGATAACCGGTGGTGTTATGTGACGGGACCCGCTGTAAAGTGTAATGGGCCCGTGTTTAGTTTGAAGTTTCATTTATGCATCAACATGCGGAAAATGTGACGTTTAGTCTAACTTGCGGGCTAAAGTGCATAATGAGGAAGTTTCTTTGGCCCGTACAGGCAATCTGGCCTGTGATGAGCCTAGATCATTAGCAAACCATCTGTGGCTGAGCTGCAAACAAGGTAAAAGTTGATTATTATTGAATAAAATTGGAGGTTAAGTGTTTTTTTAAAGGTTTAGTGTGGAATCACTCAGCTTTAATACTATAATCTTTTAAATAGTGTAACATGATCCGAAGGGCAAACATGCAGCGCACATCTCAAATATAGCACACTGAGGAGGAGAAGGGGTGGAGTCAAGTCTCTGGCTCCGCCCCCTGCAAAAATCAGCACTAAAAAGACAGGGCTGGATAGAAAGCTGTTTAAGTATTTATGTATTTTGAGCCCTGAAATATAGACTTCTATTTTCCTCAGTTTGATGTTTGATTGTTTGAACCTTATTTATCATATTGTGTAGAAGTGTGGGGTAATAATTATAAAAGCACTTAAAAAAGGATTGCACTTTACAAAAACGAGCAGTGAGGTTAATAAACGGAGCGGGATACCTAGATCATACGAATAATTTGTTTTAAATTCTTATTTGCTCAAGTTTCCAGATTTGGTGAAATTCAAAACGGCACAGACCATGTTTAAAGCTTGGAATAATAGTTTACCTGGAAACATCCAAACGTTATTTAGGAAAAGAGATGGTATTCATGATTTACGGAATAAACACACTTTTAAACAGACAATGGCTCATACTACATTGAAAAAGATGTGCATTTCAGTGTATGGTATAACACTCTGGAACAACCTTGATGAAAGTGTGAAGGTCTGCAAGAACATCATGCTATTCAAACGCTGCTATAAGCAGATTCTCATACTGAACTACCAACATTTGATGTTATAATGACCATGATTTTTTTATTTTATTTTTTTTCATTGTCTTTTTTTCTTCTGTGCATGATGCTTTTCTTTCTTTTTAGCTACTTTTATTATGGTGATTGTTTTTTTTTTGTTTTTTTTCTTCATTGACTTTTTTTTTCTTCGCTACTGTGCTTGATGCCTTTCGTTTTAGCTACTTTTATTATTGACTCACTTGTCTTTTAATTACTTTTATATTGATATACTTTTATATGTCAAGAAGAAGGGTATAAACTGTATTACGTATTATTGTTGTTATTAGTTTTATTATTGTTATTGCTATTATTATTCTTTTATCTATCGGATATTCTTATATTGCAAGAAGGGGCCGGACTAGATAAGCATTTGCTTCTTCCTGTCCCTTCCTGAACAAAACTGGTTGTGCTTTATTATTGTTGTTGATGCATGGTGTGTTTTTTTTTTTTTATTGTTTTGTTCAAGATGAATAAAGATCAAATCAAATCAAATCAAATTATTCCAATTTCTGTAATATATAATCATTGAAAACTTAAATATATGTTAAAACATGCACTCCAGCCTCAGTCCATAGAGAAGTGGATTGGTGACCGAACTGGTTGTATGGAGGGAATAAAGCGTGCTGAATAAAAATAAGAAGGTGCTCCAGCCCCGGACTTACAGCACCAATCCACGTTTCCTTTGCTGGTCCCCCTTTTCTTGGCCGTGCTTATCTCTGCTCAGCTCTCAATGGCGTCCTCTTTGCTATCACACATACAGTACTTTTCTTAAGCCAAACGCACGCATAAGCCTCGGTGCTGCAGTTGCTGTCGGAAAGGGGTGGCGGGGTGGATGGGGGGGGCAGGAGAAATCCTCTAAAAGCTCAGCAGAAATGTATTTATAGACAGAAATAAAAGGATTATACTCCATGAAGGAGTTGGGGAAAGCCAGTGATTTTTTCCTGCAGACATGCTAATGCTGTGCAGCCTCAGTCGGAGTGGGAAAGTGGGGGGCGGGAGGGAGCGCGCAGTGGGGGTGGGGGCGAAAGAGAGAAAGAGATATAGGGAATAACAGATGGGGAGAGACAGATTGACAAAGAAAAACAAGTGCTGGTGCATCCTCCGATTTATGGTTTCAGATTAGCCCGCGGGCCACCTCAGACCCCGATAATGACCCCCTGCCAGCCTGCTAGGAACAGGGCTAAGTGATACTTACCAGCATAATGACACATTTACTTTACTCCTCTGCTTGTTTGCACTCTCTGGTGACCTTGAAGGCACTAATGGATTTCCAGCTTTATTTAAAAAAATATAATTAGAAATAACTTCTTGTTTTCCCTCCTAATGCTCTCCTGTTTTTAAGAGCGAGGGGGGGGATAAAAGGAAAATCCTGCGCACAGCTGTCAAAAGTCCAACGGCTGCCAAATATGAATTACATAACATCCCCAAACTAATTTCCATCCCCTGCACACTCCATTCATATTCTCTACAAAATAAAAGCGTCGACCCCATTCTCTCCCCTCTTTGCCCTCCTCCTCCTCCTCCTCCTCCATCTCTTTTTTGACTCTTTCATGCTGTGCAGATATCAGTCCCGGATGTGCACATGCGAGTGCTAATGCCTTGCCTTGAGTCTTCTTGCTGTTGCTAAGGAGAACACAGTCAAGCCTTTAAAAAGGGGGGGGAGGACGGGGAACGCAGAGAGTGAAGGAAAAAAAGAGAGCGGGGGTATGAATAGAGACGCGTGAAAATAAAAAGGAGGAAATGAGGCAGTGGATGAGAAGACTTCAGCTGGAGGAGACGGTCTGTCAAAGCCAGCAGGAAGGTGCACCGTGATCTCTCACCGTTACGTCTTAAATGTAAGCGAGAGTGGCACGTAGATAGGCTGAACACGCCGTCAGATTATGCCACATGCTAGGGATGGATGATATTTTACCGTTCACGATATATCCGTCAAAAGAATTCCTCACGGTAAGAATTTGTCACCTTGCGGTAAAAAACGATAAATTCCCGTTGATGACGTTTTTGTGTAAATCTGATTTATGGTTCTGCGTTAAATCCACGCAGGAAGGAAGGAAGGAAGGAAGGAAGGAAGGAAGGAAGGAAGGAAGGAAGGAAGGAAGAAGGAAGGAAGGAAGGAAGGAAGGAAGGAAGGAAGGAAGGAAGGAAGGAAGGAAGGAAGGAAGGAAGAAAACAAGGAAAGAAGGAAGGAAGGAAGGAAGGAAGGAAGGAAGGAAGAAAACAAGGAAAGAAGGAAGGAAGGAAGGAAGGAAGGAAGGAAGGAAGGAAGGAAGGAAGGAAGGAAGGAAGGAAGGAAGGAAGGAAGGAAGGAAGGAAGGAAGGAAGAAAAGAGGACGGGAAGAAGGAAGGAAGGAAGGAAGGAAGGAAGGAAGGAAGGAAGGAAGGAAGGAAGGAAGGAGGAAGGAAGGAAGGAAGGAAGGAAGAAAACAAGGAAAGGAGGAAGGAAGAAAAGAGGAAGGGAAGAAGGAAAGAGAGCGTAGGAGGAAAGAAGGAAGGAAGGGAAAAAAGAAGGAAGGAAGGAAGGAAGGAAGGAAGGAAGGAAGGAAGGAAGGAAGGAAGGAAGGAAGGAAGGAAGGAAGGAAGGAAGGAAGGAAGGAAGGAAGGAAGGAAGGAAGGAAGAAAGAAAGAAAGAAAGAAAGAAAGAAAGAAAGAACGAAAGAAAGAAAGAAAGAAAGAAAGAAGAAAGAAAGAAAGAAAGAAAGAAGGATAAATTCCCATTGATGACGTTTTTGTGTAACAAACATGGCGGATCTGAGAGTGAGATAGATTTATTATTACAAAAGGTGGAGTTGAATGGTATTTTTTATCGTCATTTTTATCGTTATGGGGATAAATGCCAGAAATTATCGTGATACATGTTTTAGTCCATACCGCCCATCCCTACCACATGCCCTCATCTTCCAAACTCGATGAATGCCTGAATAACCTGCGTGGAGCCGTCCTCACCGAGCTATAAAAGAAGTATTCAACATTTTTATGAACCGTTGAACGCTGACGTGACTCTGCCGCTCTGATGTGCCACTCACATCCGGTCGTTCCCAATTTTTCCCTGCGAAGCTAAGTGGTTTTTTATGGAAGAAGATGTCACCGGGTGAAGGTTTAAAGCTGCAACCAAAGGGCTAGATTTGAGCTGGTGTTTAATCTGGAGGAGGTTTAACGGGGCTGCCGCTCTAATGCATGAGGTCGTGGGTTCAACTCGCATCCGCCAAAATGGTACGAGAGGAAGGCTGGCTACCAGAGATTACGGGCTGGTTGGAACGACCGCGGGCCTTCAGAAGCAGCTACCGTACTGATGGGATTAAAAAAAAGAAATAAAAAATGTGAATAATTTACAGACCTGGTTCCACCTCTGTTTGCTTTGGCAAAGCTCGTCTCCAAGCGGAAGGATAGAAGAGCCAAATGTATAAAGTCAATAAATTCAGATTTTTTTAAATATAGATATTTGTTTTTTGTTCACCTGGTGAGAGATTTGTTGTAGGGCTGGGCGATTTTGGACAAAAATAAAATCCCGATTTTTTTCTCTGAAAACCTGATTTTCGATTTCGATTTCGATTTTTTGGGTAAAACTACAAAAGACAATGGAATAAATTGTTTCAAATATTTTATCTTTATTTTTAAAGAAAAATAGCAAACAAATGTCCCTATTGGGAATGAAGTGCAATTGAAAGATACTTTAAATCCTCCTTGAGTTTAGTAAGTGACAACATTTACAATTTTCTTGACCAAACAAAGATGACTAGACGGGCTCTGTCTGTAATGCAAAGCTGCAAAAAAGGAAAATCTTTTCCGATTTTCATTTTTTTAACATCGATTGTGATTAATAAATCCGATTTAGATTTAAAATCGATTAATCGCACAGCCCTAATTTGTTGTATGAATTAATATCTCTAATAAAACCGATCAGCTGTTCATTGTTCTTTTATGAAACCCCAGTACTTTAATTCATCCATCCATCAGGGTCATGTTAATGACTTATTCATTGCATCACATACGCTGGAGCAGGTGAGTATCTAAAATAGAGCTCTGGCTCCTCACTGGCACGGATTCTCACATGAAACAGCCCCATCTGGCCAACAGACCATAAGCGCTGAGTTGCACTTGTGAATACAGGACATATAGTTGCGACCGCAGCGTTTGGGCATCTGACTGGACCTACGGATGCAGAGCTCAAATATCTGAGAAGGTGAGACTTCTCATTGGCTGCTCTAGTTTGTAGGGTCCTTAAAGAAAACATTAAAAGGAAGTAAACCTGGCAACAAAGCCACACTGAAGCCTGATATTCACTCAGGGTGATCAGGTGTAACGGGCAGAAAGATCATGTTCCATCTCAAGATGAACAAATAACTGGAGCCAAATACTCACCCAGTAGGGATGGGCGGTATGGACTAAAAAATGTATCACGGTAATTTCTGGCATTTATCCCAATAACAATAAAAATGACGATAAAAAATACCAATTCAACTCCAATCTTTGTAATTATAAATCTATCACCAAATTCAGTCTTTGGAGCCAAAACACTGCTCTAAAAGATCCTAAATACTACTAAACGTCATCAATGGGAATTTATCATTCTTTCTTTCTTTCTTTCTTTCTTTCTTTCTTTCTTTCTTTCTTTCTTTTCTTTCTTTCAGGCTCATTTCCTTCCTTCCTTCCTTCCTTCCTTCCTTCCTTCCTTCCTTCCTTCTTCCCTTCCTCTTTTCTCCCTTCCTTCTCCCCTTTCCTTCCTTCCTTATTTCCTTCCTTCCTTCCTTCCTTCCATCCTTCCTTCATTCCTTCCTTCCTTCCTTCCTTCTTTCCTTCCTTCCTTCTTTCCCTCCTTCCTTCCTTCCTTCCTTCCTTTCCTTCCTTCCTTCCTTCCTTCCTTCCTTCCTTCCTTCCTTCCTTCCTTCCTTCCTTCCTT
>NC_084606.1:16162790-16180290 GCF_033807715.1 Cololabis saira | reverse complement strand
TTCCAGTTAGTTCACATCACCAGTTTATCTGTCTGGATTCAAATTCTGGATCCCAGAGGATCTTACATACACCAGCCACTTTATAAAGTACACTTGGTGTGCCCAAGAAAGCAGCAAGTGTATACTTACCATGTTATCTTTCAGGAGGAACCCCAGAGATGTGGTTTACTGCAAAAACTGCAAAACTCAACATTGGTTGACACGAACAGCCTTGAATGACAGTTTAAATGTATTATTCCATGTTGTTGTTTCATTTAAATGTTCTTAATCAGTCAGTGTGCATGTGGCCCAGATAGTTTTTGTCTAATGAAATGTAGTTTTTGATTATTTTATATGAGAATATAGGTATTCTGACTTTATGGTTGTGGTTATCAAATGTGGTTATTTGAAGTATTAGATAGATAGATTTGAATTTATGTTCGTTTTCATAATTTCTTTCTTTTCACCTCCAGTGAACTTTGTCTGGAAAATGGTTGAATGCTTAATTATAGAAGTCATTAAAAATACATCTGAAGGAACATTTGTAAACACTTTTCCCTGAGAAGTCCATGGTTTTTCTGAGTTGTACTGATGTTCAGAGTGTTTATTCAGTTACACTAACCTGCTACATGAGTTACATCCTGAGTCTGGACTGCCAAGTACACAGGTTCAAACTTGGCATAACTACAGTTGAGGAGCTTCTAGAACCACTATATGCTACCCCCTATGGTCAGAAATGGTATTGTCAAGTGGAATTGTCATCAAAGTGTTGCAAAAGTAACAGAATTTGAGGCAAAATGATCATCCCAAGACACAAAACAAATATAAAAACTAAAGGAGTACATGGAAATGTCATGTGAAGAGCAGAAAGGCCACCAGAGAACCAAAATAAGACATGAGAATGCCAAACAGACCATAATTAGATGGCTGTGATGAACGGGTCAAGGTTGTACCTTCTCATCTGAACTGCGACTCTGAGCGGGTTTAAAGCCTGAACGGTGCATGAATGAATGGATTAGGCTGAGCATCCCTCCGAAGAGATGTGGGATTGCCACAGATCAGTACAGAACACAAAACAAAGCATAAAACAGTTGTGACCACATGCAAAGTGGCCCAAAATTTAACTGAGTGAGCCCCCTTAAACTCAGACCAAAGTCATTTAGATACAAAATGAAAAATATTCAATGAAAATCACCAAAATGGTAAACTAAACCGATATATGGCACAAAATAAATATAGACAATGGTTAAAAGTGCAGAATGGATAGATTTCATGACAGGGGACAAAACAAGCAGAGGAAAAAACAAACGATGAGGTACAAGGAAGACCCGGATGGTACAACACAAAGTGATTAGATGCAAAACATCTATAAATCTGTTTTTCTTCAGTGCTATGAGGGGGGTAAGTTACCTTGTGCATGTGCGTGTCCAGGCGACGCATAAACATCTGTGCACAGATTGCAGCTTGACTTGGGGATAATGTGAAGCTACATGAGGTCTCTTTAAAAACAGAAACGGATCGAACTGCCACCTGAATCCCTTGACTTTCTGTAATCTAAGCCCTTAAACCCAGAGGTGGGTAGTAACGAGTTACATTTACTTGAGTAAGTTTTGGGAAATGTTGTACTTTTAGGAGTAGTTTTGAATCACTATACTTTTTACTTTTACTTGAGTAGATTTGTGAAGAAGAAACTGTTACTCTTACTCCGCTACATTAGGCTACGTTGAGCTTTTACTTTTCTTTTATCCCTTTTATCCGCGTACGGGTCAATCTCATGACATCACTGGGTGATTCTTTGGGAAAAATGTTTGTTTTTGCATGTTTTGTCACATATACACAGACTCAAACACACACAGAGTTTCTATGAGTTCATGTTTGTTCTGGTTCTGGTTAAAAAAGAAAAGTACAAAGGCTTGAAATTTTGTGCTACTTGTGCTTAATTCATTTTTTTATTCTGTTATTTTATTTATTTTATTATTTATTAAAGTACTTGAATTTAATTTAAGATTTTTTTTTATTTTTTATTAATTTTATTATTTTATTGATTTAATTTGCCTGAAGATGATTATTTTGTACTTTTGTCTGTTTGAATGGTTGTGTTAAAAAAATTAATCAGACGTTACTCAACAGTTACTCAACAGTTACTCAGTACTTGAGTAGTTTTTTCACCAAGTACTTTTTTACTTTTACTCAAGTAATTATTTGGATGACCACTTTTTACTTCTACTTGAGTAATATTATTCTGAAGTAACAGTACTTTTACTTGAGTACAATTTTTGGCTCCTCTACCCAGCTCTGCTTAAACCTGTTATCAGCGTCGCCACTAGATGGTGCTGTTGGATCACATGTCACATCGCAGGGGTCACGGATTTAAAGCTGTTTTAATCCTTGACGGGGGTAGATTAGGGAATGGTAATTAATTCAAGCACTTACGCTTTTACTTAACTGTGATGAGCTTTCTTTTGAGTCAGTCTACGTGCTGCCATTTATTACCACAGTTTATATTATTACATGCAGCCAATTGAACCGTGTATTTCCGTCAATTCTGCTCGTGGCCACGAGAGGGCGCCATCCGCTCACACATGTAGCACCGTAGATTGAAACAGCTTCATTCAAGCAGCCACTTGACCTTAAATACCTTCATACAAGCCGTTGACAAGTATAAATACAGACTGTTCTCCAGTTCATTTGAGGTGTAAAACTGAAAAAATAAAACAAAACCAAGCATAAGAAAGAGAGACAAGATCATTTTGTTTGCATTTATTTCTAATGTGTTTCATTTTTATTATTATTATTTTTTTTTCCATTTGTCCACAAAGTTATATGAGTCACTACTATGTTAGGTCAGTTTTCCCTCACTGCAATGGCAGTCAACTACACGAGAGCCCAAACCCGACATGGCCTCCCCCCACCTCGCACAGGAGTTAAGGTGAACACATGAACACGCTAAGTAAAGGAAACGCTTGTTAGATAGTAAACTCTTACCTTATTCTATCAGCAGAAAGCTCAGATCAGAAGCTGTTTTCATAAATGTAAATAAATAGAAAACAAATGCAAAAACTTCTGAACAACAATGAGGATCATGGAGAAGATTTGCCTCTTTACAAAGAGTGACGTGACGTGTTCAGGTGAACCTCACCGGCCGTCAGACGAGCTTCTACTGATTCCAAATACACGACTGACGTCAGTAGGCGTCACTCACTCCGAAAACCCCCCCCGTGTTTGTGTGATTAAACAAATCCAGGGTTAAAGTAATGCTTCGCTTCAATCTGGAAAAGATCTCGCGTGAGGAAACTGGAGGTGAAGGGACCACTGCTCAGGTTTGTGCTCTCTTTACAAACAAAAAACAGAAAAAGAAAAAAAAAGACATTTCTAGCGCTATCTGTACAACATTCAACAACATGTTTCTCTTTTTTTTTTTTTTTTTTTAAACCTTAATGCCAAAAAACAATAATACTTATCATTATAAGAACATTTTTCCATCTCAACGGCATTGGACGTACACCACAGGAACCGAAATCAAAAAATCTAATAAAGGCCTCAATACCAGAAAGTACACGTCACCTTCGAGTGGTGCTGGAGATTGACAGTTTACTGACGAGAAAGGGACACGGAGGAAGAGAGAGCAGGGAAAGGAGAGAGAAAAAAGATCAGAGGTAACAGATACAGCCGTGAATTATTCTTTCTTCTCAAGCTTTCACACACTTTAGTGTCACATTGGACATGTTTTGGCACCTCAGAAGATGTGTTAGAGTTGGGCTTTGGTTTACTGAGGGTTAGAATTAAGACCAGAAATAGCCTAACCCTCCGCCTGTACAGGCTTCATTTTCGTTCAGGGTTAGGTAGTTGATCGTTTTTGAGAGTCTAGCCTGGCTAGAGCGCAACAATGAGGCCTAGTGGCCCGGTTTAAGGCCCGGCGGGCCCGGAGAGCTGGAGGAAAGCTGGCACGGAAACAGCTTCCCGCTGGAGGACGAGGGTCGGCCAGCAGGTAAACAAGGAAAACACTCCGAAAATGAGCTGGGGCCTGTACTACGAAGCAAGTTCAACATACCCAGGATATCGTTTCCTTATCCAGATTCACTAACCCGGACAATTGCAATCACGCTAAGCGGTCACACGACGGTGGTTATCAACTCGGTATATCAACCCAGGTTTCTCCAATCTGGATATGAGCGCGTGCACATAAAAGGGGCGGTGTTTTCAGCGCATGACCAATCGCAAGCATGGAGAAGTCCGCTGTCAGAGCCGCTTATTTCAGTAGCGAAGAGCAAACAATAATTTTACGGAAATATGATGAGTATAGGCATAGAATACAGGCAAAAAGCAACACAGTTGCAGCTGCAAAATGCAGGAAAGACAGCTGGCAAAAGATCGCTGACTGTATAAATGCGTAAGTTCATAGGGATATAAACATCACTGCCCCATCATTAGGGCATAAGTAGATCTGACTATAATTACAGTTGTCTATTCTGTTAAATGCATGTGTTGCTTAGATGTATTCGTATGGCGCACATGGGAGCAAATAAAAAATAAATATAAAAACATAATTCAAAGCGGTAAGTAGGCTCACTTTCATATCTTAGAAGTACAACAAGTACAAGGCTTTAGTGTTTCTATCACTCTCTGTTTTAGGATGATATCAGTATACAAAAGCACAATGAAATAGCATTGACATTACTTGCAGCAAACAGAAAAGAAAATGACAAGAAGAAGATCGGAGGGATCCTCTCACGATCCGCGCACCGAGCTCCACTGGATTCTCTTCGAAAGGGCATGCCATTTTCCAAGAGAGCTGATTGGTCAGCGGGCGGTGCTTTTATACCCGGCGATCTGTATCTCGAACATAACCTGCTCCGGAGCAGGTTAGCTGTTCAGCATAAGTTACCATGGCGATGTACGCCGCTAAGAAGTGAACCACCGTCGTAGTCCTGAAAACCCAGGGTTAAACCTGAAGTTACCTCGCTAACCCCAAATCCCGCTTCGTAGTACAGGCCCCTGATGTGATGAAGGAGGGAAGGAAGAAACAAACGCGGGAAGTGGCAGGAGAGAAGAGAGAGACTGTAGATGTCGGCTAAGTGCTTTTGGTGAGTTTTACAAAATACACCAGGAAGTGCTTGAAACAGAAGGCACGGTGGCATTGATAGTAGCTGTAAAGGAGACACCACTAAGGGACTTCAACTACAAAAACAAATAAGGTGCTCTAAAACAAACAAAAAATAAGACTTCAAGACAATAATGCACATTAAAGTGTGGTTACAGAAAAACAAAACCTCATCAAGTTCCGTCTAGTCGGATGAACAGCGGCCGTTAGCCGGTGTGAGGGCATATTTAACGTCTCACATTCACTTGTTTCTCATAAATATACCTTCAAACCACAAGATCTCATGCTAAAAAAAATCTTTTAGTTTATAGCAGTAGTTTGTTTTCACAAAAAAAAAAAAAAAAATCCTTTCAAACTAGTTCAGTGGTTCAATAGTCGACACGATGGTGATTTGCTAATCCATGGGGGTCGAACGAGCGGGTCACGCAGCTACACACTTAAAATGTCAACGGAAAGTGACAACTGCCATTGGAAAAAAAAAAAGCGTTTGGTCTAGCGAAAGGAAAGAAAAACAGCGAAAAAGAACTACTTTGGGAACTCAAACCTTGCACAGTGCTCTGAATAGACATTCCAACTAGTCTTAGCTCACAAACATTAGAGTCCATTTGAACTATATTGATAACCTTTTTCTGTAAGCATCTTAAAATGAAAATAAACCAAAAAAAGGTCTGCTTTTTTTTTCTTTGTCTTTACAAAAGCTACACATATTCTACTGGGATATCTATGCATGTGTTAGTGTTTTAATAATTACTCCTACCGTTGTCTTTTCTTTTCTTATAAAAAAAAAGAAGAAAAGAGGAAATCTACTCATCTAAAAGATACCAAAGCCCAAGAGTACAGCTTACTTCTCAGGTTTAGTCTTGCCTGGCAGCGACACTGCTTTCTTTCTTTTTTTTAAGTCTCTACCTTCTATTTTAAATGAAAAAAAGAAAAAAAAAATCTCCTTTTTTTGTGACACGGTTGCTAAAGTCTTTTTTTAGACAACGCGTCAGCTGATTGTGTTCGGGGGGGCCACGAGCGCGGCCTCCGTCAGCCCTCAAGCACACTTTCACTGAAGGGTTTGTTCACGAACCACGACCCACTACGACTGTAAACACTGACTTCTGAACTGCGACTCCTCTTTAAGATCACACGGTCTTTAAACCATTCATCACAATAAATCACCTACTTTTTTTGTCTTTTTTTTTTTCTTCGTTTTTGTCCTTTTCAAGCGGAGCGACAAACAGCTACAGTCGGTGTCGAGGACGTTGCACTACCATGTAGCATTTCTTTTACAACTTAACTATTCACAACACCCTAAAACCACTTTTAAACAAATATATTGTACTTAAATTGTTTTAAATTGTATATTCAGATAAAATCGACGAGCCTCGTGAATACCGGAGACTCTCCACAACGTACATGAACAGGCACTAACTGAAAACAACAGAAAAAATGATTACAAATGTTTCTTTTTTTTGTGGACAGTCATTGAATTCGCTCTGCTGACGAACAAGGCAGTGATACATGGATGAGGGAACCGCCCCCCCCCACACGCCTCGTCCACACCAGTCAGCGCGAACACTTCCTCCTGCATGCTCGTAGTGGTTAGTTCCTGCAGTTCCCCCGTCAGCCAGGAGGGGGCGTCACTTAACAGCTGCTTCGCCATTGGTCAGTACAGTAGTCAGGCATAATTAGCGTTCTGCACGATCTGCTCGAGATTTGCAAACCTGATGTTTCTCTCCTTTATCCAATTGGAGACCCTCTTAAAAAGCATCCGACTTGGGAGTGTAGCTTGAGGAAAAGAAAAGAAAAATACAAAAAGTGGCCGTCGTTAAAAAGAAGCATCCATGCTCCTTTTTTTGTTGTCTTGTTTTTTTTTGCAGGATTGTATCTATATTTCGTGGTCGATTACACATTCACAACTCAGAAGATCCAGAGGGAAGGCGACTGCTCTGTTTTCCCACATGTCGTTTTTAAAAGTCTTCTCGTATTTTCCCCCCGAAAAAACAAAGGTAACCAGGGGCAGAGCTTCATTTACATATCAGCCCCACCCCCCCCCTCTTTCCCCTCTGAGACGGTTCCTTCCTGTAGTTCTGAGTCGTTGAAAATATTGAACATAACTCTATGTTTAAATTCTATTAAATAGCATTTTAATCTGTTAGGACTCGTCCTCGTCTCCCGCTGCGTGGTTGGAGCTCAGAGCTGGTGACAGGTCCAGGGACATTCTCAGATCGTGATCTTGCAGATCCTCCACGCTGCTGTCCTCCACATTCTCTTCATACTCCTCCTCTTGTTCATCTCTCTCTTCCTCCAGTTTCTCGGCGAGCGCCGGGGCCTCTCTTACATTCTTTGACACCGTTGCCACGGCGTCTAAATGCTCCGGACTGTTGTCCAGATGTTCCGCCGTGTGCTCGGAGAGACCGTTGAGGATCTGGGCCCGGGTCGACGGCCAGTCCTCCAGGGGCGCGTGGGGATCGGCCTGATCCACGTGCCTCCATATTGTCAAGGGATCGTGGTTGACGTGATCCGCCCGCGGCTTGGCGCCCTTTTGGGCTCCATCATCATTCAGGAGAGCGGAATAGCTTCTCTTGCGCCTGGACTTGGTAGTGTGGTTGACCTGGAGATGCATGGCCATCAGCTCTGCTGATGACGTGTGGAAAGGGCAGAACAAGCACTGGCTCAGTTTCACCCCTGATGAACTGTCCCCAACGCAGGAACCTCCCAGGTCTCCCGCGCTGGCGTTTCCATTCTCCTCCATCTCTCCCAAGCCGGGGGAGATGCGGCGGGACAGATCCAGGGGCTCAAACCCGCCATCTTGAGTCGCTGGCGCAGGTCCATCCTTGTCACTTGGTGGCTGGACCATTCGGCTCGTGGTAAGGGGCTTACGCCGAGACACTTTAGGGGCCTTTGGTGGTGGAGATTCTCGAATCCAACCTCCTTCCATTCCACCTTGGTAAAGAGCCCCCATTACCCCAGACAGATACCTGTACTGGGTCTCCAAGTCCACGTCCCGTAGTGCTGCGAGAGCCTTGCGATGCTCCCGCTGGTCCGGCAGCCCCAGGAGCCAGGACTGCTGGCTGGGCCTTGAGGACGAGGTGTTTGTTGAGCCTCTCTTGACGGGACTGTGGTTGAGATGAGATCGACGCTGCTTGCCCGTTCCAGAGGTCCCTGACGTCATGCTGCTGATAGTGGCGGTGAGGCCGGAGGAGGAGGAATTGGAAGAAGCTGACAGGGCGTTGCGCTGCTCCCTGTGATGCCGCTGGAGGTGGTACTTCAGAGAGCCGGACTGCGTGCCTGCATAGTCACAGTGGGGGCATTTGTAGGGTCTTTCACCTACAGGAAGAGGATTGAACAAGGTAAAGTGGAGAAGTTCACGTACTGTAGGCATGTGTAGCATATTTAGTCTCAACGAGGGAACTGAATTCATTTCAAATGCGTGATAAATATCTCAGAGGTGAATTGGACACAGGGGACTAAACCGTGATCTTGCAGTGGAGCACTGAGTGCAAAGTGAGTTCAAATCTCCAACATTGCCGTTTACGTTGGTATTTAGACGAAAGAAAGAGATTAGAATGAGACGTGAAATGGTTATGTTACAGGGTTTATACAGCAATCCTTATGTTAAATTTAATACCTTTTTCACTACCTTCAGATTTTTTTTAAAAACTGTCACAACATTAAGTGTTAATCAAGGATCTTTTAACATTAACAGATTTTGAACTATAGAACACTATACAGAACAGATTTATAGACTCATTGATGTTGACCAGATGTTTCACATTTATTTCACTCTGTGAATGACAATAAAATAGACTGCTTAAAATGTAAAAAATAATACCAATTTTAAAAAAAATAATACCTCTGACAGTGAATTTAACACTTTTAATGGCCTTAAATTTGACAATTTTCATTTATCACTTTTTAATACTTTTTAAAACCCTGCGGAAACCCTGTACAATGATATGCTTCAGAGTAAAGGTGCGTTTTTTATTGGTCAACAATTCAGAAATATCATTTTCAGATGATAATGTCGCCGTACTTGAGGTCATCGATTCTTGATTTAAAACAATTCAGAATGAATTTGGTATCCAAACAAAAAATGACTAATGTCAATACTGATTATAAAACTGACTGATTACAACGCAAAGATAACATTTAACTCCATCACTGGAGTTAAATTCTGGAATGATGCTAACATAAATTTAAAAACATGTCATTCTTTTGTTGTATTTAAGAAAATGGTTTGTAAAGCTATTTTTGAAGCTTATAAGTGCAATTGACCATCTGTCAATGTTTCTTTGCTTTTCTATTGTTTCTTTGCCTTTTGTTGTTTCTTTGCTTTTCTATTCTCTTTTTGGTTTTCTGGAGGTCGGTAGCCAAAAATAGAAAGTTGGTACTATAGGATAGGCTTTTATAAGCATTTTGCTTCTGCCTATGCCTTTTCAGTTATTGTTCAACACATTTTTTTGGTTTTGTATGAAAAGTTAATGCTGTGTACAATGTTTTTTTGGTGTTTTGTGTTGCAATGACTGAATAAACTTCATTCATTCATTCATTCATTCATTTATTATCATGATAGTACACCCTCAGTCATATAAACAGGGCTTCCTCCCTCATGGTGTGACATATAAGTGCACGGTGATTGTTCTAAAACTGCAATTACTCTATAAGTCATGTGAAGGACAAGTGCAAATGTGTACTTATACTTCTTAAAAACGGTGTATGATGCTGTTAACTCAAGTGCTGCAGCCATCCAGCTCTGAGGTGTCTTTAAGCCAACTTAAAACTTTTTATGTTGTACAGCTAAAGTACAGTTTTCCTTGTATTTATGCAATGGTATACCATACACGGACTAAAAAAATGCATACAAATCTAAACCTTCTCTGTTAACGTTGCATCAAAGCGTGGCTCCATTTGCCTGCACTGACTCAGAATGGAAATCACTGGATAACAATCAAATATTAATAATAAAACAGTCATAAGTGCTGACTATGAGACTTATAGTCATAGGTTTGGAAAATGTTACTAAAGAACAATAACTTCAGTTATATGAAACAATAAAGCATGCAATATAAAGCGACCTGAGGTACAGAGCTACATCTGTGCCAGATTACGTCCACAGCTGGTCATTTCGGTAGTGTTGAGTGGCAGCTGCAGTAACGTGTTACAAAGGAAGATGGCAGTATTCAATTACTGATAAAATTACACAGCTGGGGACAAATAAAGAGGATGACGGCGCTTATCTCAAGCAGGAAACGTGTCATGTGAAAAGTCTAAATTATCTAATTCTCAACGACAACAAAAAGCGAACACGCGGGAAAAAAAGGTAACAATTTGATCTTTTTGCAGAAACAAGTGACGGTGGAGCCGAAGTCTAAAGGCTTTAAAAATACTCTCAGGAGAGCACCGTTTTTGATACGATACTTTTAAAAGACTGGTCATGTGACGTGATGGCATAGAAGCAGGAGTCTATGAGAGACAGAGCTGATTATGAGAAATATAAAAGGGATGTGAGAGGCTTGTCAGCTGTGGATGAGTAAAGATGAGCAGGAATACAAAAGGCTTCACTCAGTGCATGTTGGACTTGCTCCAGTTACTATTTGCAGGTGATAGGTGACATCTCAGAAATAGAAGAGAGATTTTTAATTTTGATCAAATACCTCAAGCAATGGCAAATATTAAAATATGGCCATAATTCTTGCTGATAAAGTCATTAATTAACAGTGAGAATGATGTGTTCAGGGGTTCCAGTTTTTTTAACAAAGCCTTGCTCAGAGCGACAGTCACTAGATATTTTTTTTGCATGTTATTTCATACCTTTTTTCTCAAATAATGTTACTGAAACTCTATTTGTTCTTGGTTTTTTTCTATTGTTCTATACTATGTAATATACAAAAAGAGAATTTATTGGTGAAAAGGTCTGTATAAGGAGACCTTAAAGGTGTGGATACAGATATACACACTATACATTTTATTTAGAAACCGCCATCTGCATTTCAACCGAGTATTTTTTTACAATTTTATCTTCAATTTAATTTAGTGCAAAAAAGAAAACACCATTAAATAATGTTATCATCCATAGTATTGCTGTACCTTGCGTTAGCGGTGTGCTTACAGGTGTGCGACATAAGTTAGCTTCTTCCTAATCCCTGGAGTGGCCTTATTATCCCTTCGAAACTAGAGTTAATATAAATTTGAGCTTGGCACTTAAACAGGAGTTGCTCCAGTGGAGCTGCTTAGCTGCCTGCAGAGGAGAGCTATGATTAGTACTGGCCAGCTCTCTGGGGTGAATGTGGAAAAAAGACAGAGTTAGTTCTGCAAAAGCAAGGATGCTCTGTGAAACCTTTCCAGGGATTTCGAAAGGTTAAAAAAAGAAGAAAAAAAGAGCAAAGTGGCTTGTTAAACCCACAGTAGTATCTCACCTGTGTGAACTCTCAGGTGCACTTTGAGATGGTGTGAGGAGCGGAAGGCTTTGCCACAGTAGGGGCAATCTTTTATCCCCCTGCCACGTACTCGCTCTCTGGTGGGAGTGAGGGCTCCTGAGGGGATGGAGGAGCATGCTGTGAAGCCATTTTCCCCTGCAAGTAGAATATAAGATTGGAAATATGCAAACATAACAGCAGGGGCTATAAGTAACAAGAGAGCTTACAGTCATACAATAATATACTCATGACACACTAACACCATTAGACATGAGTAGGGCTGGGCGATATATCGAGATTTTAATATATATCGATATATTTTCAAACGCGTTATGGTACGAGACAATATCATTTATATCGAGAATTTTTTTATTTTTTTTATTTTGATATAGCTTATTTTGTGACAAATTGACTTGAATGTTTTACTTGAGATTTGCACGAATGTTTTGTTATTTGCACAACTGTCAACCTCAGTGGAAAAGTCTGTCTGTTACTGTCTACATTGTATTAATTGCACAGTGTATTTTAATTTAATTGTTATGCAGGAAAGGGATATTTGTTTTATTTTATTCAAAGAAGCATTTTTATTCTATATATGCAGGCAGTTTATTTTTATTTAATTTGTTTTATACATTTTGATATTGTGCAGACCTCTGTTAATAAAGGAACCTGTGTGACATTTGGCACGAGGCTTTGTATTAAAACTGACTGTTTTTTTAAGGGTTTGCCTCAGAAAAAATGAAGCTAACAGAGATGCTATGCTATAATGCTTTGGGGGAAACCCCAATTATGGCACAGAAAAAATATCGATATATATCGAGTATCGCCATTCAGCTAGAAAATATCGAGATATGACTTTTGGTCCATATCGCCCAGCCCTAGACATGAGCATGCCACGAAAAGACAGTAGAAAAATCAGAGATGTGATACCCTTGAAGTTGGAGATGGCAGAGTGAAACCCTGTAGCTGCTCCTGCTTGTTGGTGTCCACCACTGTTTAGTGTTGATTCCTGTCTCACTTCTCCCATTTGCTGAGATCCACCACCGCGGAACTGAGATTCTGGTCTCACTTCGCCGCTGCCTCCTCTTCCCATCCCCAATCCTCTATGACTACCATTCCCCTCCTCTTCACTGCTGCCTCCTTTCTGCGGCCTCTGAGCGTGAACACGGGCATGCACCACCACCTGCTGCAGGCTGCGGAACAGCTTTCCACAGTCTGGGCATTCCCACGGCCCTCCGGTTCTTCCTGTCTCCTCTCGTGTATCTAAGCCTCCAAGGTAGGCTCTAACTTGGTTGGCCTCTGTTATCACCGAACTTCGACCAGGGCCGTGCTGTTCTTGATGCTGGCTTCGCTGATGGGGCCTGTGCTGCTGCTGCTGCTGGGCAACGGCCAGGCTGCGAGCCACCAGCTGCCACCAGGTTGCCTGGTCCCCTGCGAGTGTTTCACCTGTACTACCTGTTCTCTTTGTCCCCCCTCCTCTTCCAGGGTCCCCTCCCCCTGAGCTGCCACCACCGACACCACCACCATTTCCCATCTCTGCAACCTGAGCCACAGCCTGAAGTCTCTCCATGCAACTAGCCCCACTTCCATCACTGGGCAAACCCAGATACCCCAGGATGGCCGACTTGCTCAAGCCCATCTCAAGCCTGGCTCCGGTTTCTCTGTTGGATCGTCCTTGGTCACCTCTGGCGCCACCTCCTCTTTGAGCTAAAAGGAGGCTTGAGTAGAGAGCGTTTAGAGACTGATTACTAAAAGAGCCTTTCGACTGTTGCTCAGCGCCACCTAGTACCCCAGTGCTTCCCAATCCAGCCTTCAGGCCGAGCTTGTTAAGATGAACTTTCATGTGGTTCTTGAGGAACCAAGGCTCCTTGAAGCCACGGCCACATACCTGGCACTTATGGTCCAAGGAGTCCTTGTGCTTTCGCATGTGTCCCTTCAGGAACCACGACTGGGTAAATCTCTGTCCACAAGTTTCACAGCGAAATGCTGGCAGGGCGGCAGGTGCGGGGACTGCTGCAGCAGGTGTTGTCTGCGGGTTACTTGGAGCTGGAGTGTGGGTTGGGGTGGGTAAGGGGGTATCAATGATGGTCCTGGAATTGAAGGCCGGTAGCAGAGCAGGTACATCAGGGGAAGGATGGCACTCCTGCAAGTGGGATGCCAGACTCTCTTCTTGGCTGGCAGAGAAAGGACAAAGGGTGCATTTGTACGGGTTGTGGAGAATGCGAACATGACGTGCCAACTCCGAAGCCGTGCGGAATTTTCCTTTGCAGGCATGACAGCGAAATGTAGGCGTTATGGAAACAGATGAACCCTCCCCGATGTTAGAGGAGAACAGGGAGGTTACAGACACGGGGTCTTCTGTTAGTGGAGGTGTCAAGGGTGTGCCATCATCAGGTGAAAAGTTTGAGTTCTGCTCCACTTGTAGGTCATCATCCAGACCTTTGACCTCACCATTGATTTTCTCTTCATGTGTGAGGTGGTGTATAAGAGTTCCTGGCAGTAAACGCTGGCTGGAGTGATTTATGTGATTCGGGATTAAGTCTTGGTGGTTCTGCTGAATTTTGAGGTGCTGCTTTAAGGGAGCGTGTCCTGTTTGATAAAGGGCCGAAGCTCGGCGATCTCGGTCCAGACTGTGAGCTCGAGCATGGAGAGACAAAATGCTTTGGAATCTGAACCTCTTCCCACACACGTGGCAGGGAAATCTGAGCGCAGGCCCGGATGAGGATCCTCCCACTCCAGGTGTGGCCCTGGCGACGGTATCCTTCTGGAAGAGCTGAAGGTCTAGCTCATCGCTGCAGTGTTCACTCTGCCCTGAAGAAAGGGCCAGTTCAAGGGCACCATATCCAAGAACTGGGGCTGATGGTGTGTCTGGTGGAGAGGAGTCCAAATGGGGACTGCATCCAGTTTCTTGACTCCCTCCACCTGGGAACAGAGCCACTGCCGGGGTTGGGGATGGAGGGATTCCCTCCAGTACTTCTTCGCCGTTTTCTCCACCATCATCTAAGTGTCTGCTATCATTGTCCTGCCGGATGGGGAAGGGTGAAGGTGGGAAATACGGCGTCGTGTCAGGGCTCTGCGGAGAAGGTTCGGGGCTTTGAATTGGAAGGACGAGGGGGCTGTCAGGTAGAGGAGAGGCGGCCTGGGGACTGTGATCCAGAGAAGGCAGAGTTGGAGAAGACTGGGGGTGCTCACAAGAAAGCGACAACACACACTCTGGAGGAGAATCCATCATCTGTCAGGATAAAACACAGGGAGGAGGAAAAAGACAGAGTTGCAGTTAATCTTCTGCAAAGGTTAAATTTGCATGTTTTCCACAATTATTATCGAGTGTCACATGAACACGACCAGCTCTCTAGAAACAGCAAGCTACACATAATCCAGGGGTATTAGTCTGAACATATTAAAGAGTTTGAACATGTGGACGAGTCCAGCAGAAAATTACCAGTAGCGTGTGTGATGTTATGCCATTCTTTAGTGTCTCGGCTGAGGGGGGATACACTTCTGAAGCAGCCTCCTCCTTTAATTTTCTGGGGAGGGGGAAAACAAGCAAATAAACCAACTCAGTCCACTATGTCAAAAGAAAGACTTCACTTGAGTGCTTTGGTATCAAATCTTTAAAACAGATTGCACTTGTATTTCCAGGCTGCATTTGTGGGCAAATAGAGAGCATAAATACAAGAGCTAACACTTTTAAAATTTTGAGCAATGAACTGTAGGTGGCAAATTCTTTGCTGAACAGGATTGAAAGCAATTTCTAGCAACACTTTGAATACGTCCTATCACACATGCTAATAGCAGCACATCCATATGCATTCCCATTGTAGCGCGGTTGTGAATGCGTTTTAATATATGTACATGAAAGAAGAATCTTCAGTTGATATTCATTTACTACGCAGCCTGTGTGGGTGCGCACATGCACTTGAATGTGTAACAGGTGTGCACCTGTTCTGCCTCCTACACGTGTTCGCAAAGCACTCCAGCATACTGTTAGCACATATGGGATGATTAGGCGGACTGTGACTGTGCACCGGTGTGTATCTGTGTGTGTGTGTGTGTGTGTGTGTGTGTGTGTGTGTGTGTGTGTGTGTGTGTGTGTGTGTGTGTGTGTGTGTGTGTGTGTGTGTGTGTGTCAGCATGTGTTTAGAAGTTAAGGGCACCACCACAGGACACGGACTGTCCCAAACAGGATGGGCGCGTAATGTTTTGACTTCCCCACACGCCCTTCCTGTACACTCATACAGTAGCAGCCTTTTCTTTTTTTTTTTGGCTTAAATCAGGAGTGTACACACAAACACACACTCCTTTACGGCATGCATGCTCGGAAGCACCACAGTATTAGTTGCATCTGCTGCTTGGGTGTGGCTGCGTTCACCTATGCATCGCTTAGTCATGGCAATTTACAAATGTAAGCATATTTGACTGTTTTGTTGACTGCACTGCAACCGTCACCGCAGATAACACAGTCAGCTAAAACCTAAAGTGTGATATACAGCATATTGAACACACGGGCCTTTTGGCAAGCGCGCTCACACACACACACACACACACAAATATTTGGCGTGCACAGCAGCTTGACGGGATTTATTCACATTTGGGCTGTTTTCGTCCACGATTCGGAGCTGCAGACGCGGCGCGACCGCCCACAACAAAACAAAAGGTCATAAATCAATGTGGCCAAACAATAGAACATCTGTGTTCACAGGTGCGTCTACAGTATTTTCATTCAGACGGCAGGACGGTCACATATGTGTCTGTATGATCTGCTGGATGTGTGAATGCTTGTTTGTGAATGTGTGTGTGTGTGTGTGTGTGTGTGTGTGTCCCTAAGCCTGGATGACAAAGAGATTCTCATGTAGCCAGTTGACATTTTAGCTCAGCTATGACTCACAGGGATATCACACCATATCAATCACGCACACACACTCACACACACACTCTCACACACACACAGCCCTCTCTTAATCCACCATTATAGTTCGTTCTCTCCCCTTTCCCTTCTGTCTCTCTTTCTTTAACTCCCTGATTCATACTTCTCCCATCCCCCTCTCATTCTCTCGCACCCTCCCACCGTCTATTATTCACTAATTTTCTTTCATTCTCTCCCTCTCTCTTTTTTCTCTCTCCTGCAGTGTTGCCAGTTGGCGGCGTGCCAGGGAATGCTGATATCAGCTGGTAGATTGGGCCCTGCCAACATGGCGAAGAGCAGAAGAAAAAAAAAATGAGAAAGGAGGCAGACAGAGAGAAAGAAAGAAAGACGGAGAAAGACAAATGTATAGTGCCGTTTTAGGAAAACATTGTCAGTAGCTCTGTGAACAGAAATGACTTCATTTGATTGCCAAAATGGTGCTGAAAGGGGAAAGGATAAAAAGAAAAAGGAGAGATTGGCATGCTGAAACAAGAGGATAGACGAGTATCAAAGCTATTAAGTGGCACGTTGAGGCATAACATGAAGTATGAACAATGGATTTATAAAATCATGTGAAACGTCCACTCAAAATATACATGCAAAGGTAGAGAGGTACAGGAATGGGATAGAAATATAAGATGAGTGGATATCGACATGTATTGCAGCAGTCTGATGGCATTATCATATGAATATCACCATCACAATGCATTGTTCCACCGTGACGGTGGCCGTCGCCAACCAGCAGCCCTGTCATGCCAATAAAGAAAATTTGGATAGATGGAGAGAGGAAGATAAGGTGCAGCAAAGGATGCAGGAAAGGAGAGGAGGGAGGGGGCACTGGGGCGACCGGGGGACAGAAATCAGATTGGAATCAGGTGGTGCAGAAGCACATACAACAAAGGTGTAAATGAACCAAGGAATGCAATGAGGGGCCCGTCAGTGAAAGCACCCCTGGACATGGTCAAGAGACACATTTGTCCACATTATCAGCGAAGGCAATTCATCTCTGACCCAGACGCTCGCACAGAGAAATTGCAGATAGTTTTAGAAGAAAGTGAGCCATGAGAAACGGTGCAACGAGTGTGAATTTGCAAAGAAAACCCGATGTTC
>NC_084606.1:16138196-16162290 GCF_033807715.1 Cololabis saira | reverse complement strand
AAGAAAGAAAGAAAGAAAGAAAGAAAGAAAGAAAGAAAGAAAGAGGATAAATTCCCATTGATGACGTTTTTGTGTAACAACATGGCGGATCTGAGAGCGAGATAGATTTATAGTTAAAAAGATGGAGTTGAATTGGTATTTGTTTTATCGTGATTTTTATCATTATCGGGATAAATGCCAGAAATTATCGTGATACATTTTTTAGTCCATACCGCCCATCCCTAATAGATAGATAGATAGATAGATAGATAGATAGATAGATAGATAGATAGATAGATAGATGGATGGATGGATGGATGGATGGATGGATGGATGGATAGATAGATAGATAGATAGATAGATAGATAGATAGATAGATAGATAGATAGATAGATAGATAGATAGATAGATAGATAGGATAGATAGATAGATAGATAGATAGATAGATAGATAGATAGATAGATAGATAGATAGATAGATAGATAGATAGATAGATAGATAGAATAGATATAGATTTGCACACACACTGAACATCTGCCAAGTTTCGAGTAGGAGTTTTGGTAAATATTTGTCTTCACAATTCTGTTTTTTTACAGCATACTAGTCAAACTTCCACCTCTTTCCCACACGGTCGGTCCACAGCTGGTGAGAATAGCAGTTTTCTGGTAGCTGCAACTCCAAGCCCACCAGAGAGGTGGCCACATAAGGAAGATGGTAACAGGGCAGCCCTCTTTACGGTGTTAAAGAGCATCTTTCAGTTTGGAACGGCGTGATGTGACCCTCGCCGTCACCCATACCCACTATGATGTTGGTCGGGCACAACAGAACAGCTCACTACCACTATGGCAGTTTCCACTCCACAGTTTCTCAAAGTGCAGAATATTGTAGTTCAAGTGCAGCAATCAAGTCCACTCTTCTTTTTTTAATTCAGAGCTCAGAAAGCTCAAGTTTTAACTCTGTTCTATTCATAAAGTGATGCTAAAGCTGAGTTTTCATGCTAGCGACTGGGGTAATAACATGGCTACGGCGGATGTTGCGCAGTAATTGCAAGGTTGGCGGTCCAATCCACAAGCTGAAGTGCCCTCGAACAAGAAAGCGAACTCCAGGTTGCTACTAATTGCGAGCGAGCACCTTGTATAGCTGCTCCAACACCAAACTTTTGTGCGATTTGGAAAACATACTTTTCCACCCTACACACCTGAACGGCAACTGTGCAAAATGACTGTTTTTGCAGAGTAATGGTAAGTTGCACCTATCCCTTGATTATCAGGTCTCTGCGATACAAGCCTCCCAGCAGGCCCTCCTACCAGTCTGGCGACCCGCTCAGCTTGCTCTCCTTCCCAAAATGACGACTCCGTGCATCCGAGAGGCACACAGGAGAACAGACACTGAACCATCTGTCCACTTTTACTGCAGGAATGTTTTTTACACGGCCGTGCAAACTCGATACAAGTGGAAAAAGTGGCATACTATTTAAGTAAGTCCCTAATGCTCTAAATACACACTAATCCCGAGCACCAGCAGAAGTCTCAACAGTCTCAAAATGTCACAATGCAGTAGATTCTCCCTAACTGAGGGCAAGCAGGTGCCTCTCCCGCGGCGCACTAATGACCCAATTATATCAATCAGAAGCCTTGATTTGTGCTACAATCTTTCCCTTTTGCTCTGTCTCTTTTTTTTTCTCCCTCACATACAGTCTTGTTCCCAAGAGCCACCTGGATGGGGTGTATGTGCCCCTTCAAGTACTGTACTGCATGTACAAAGATGGCAAGCATTGATGGTGGTGGTGGAGGAGGAGAAGGGGAAGGAGGAGGGGAGGAGGAGGAGGAGGAGGAGGATACTACTTGAAAACACGAAGCAAACAGAGGTCTGAATGAGCGAAAAACCATTAGACCCTTTTTAATGTCGGGCCAGTGTTTAATGTTCATTAGTACAGCTGGGTCCTGGTGAGTACCTGCAAGGGCTTCACATGAAATTGTCTCGTTACCAAAAGCAGACAACCTGTAGAGGTGGGAGGGGGGGAGGACTGCTCCGACAAAGCAGTGATTCTTTCAGGGGGAGGGGGGAAAAATGTGTAAAATGTTTCTTAGCCTTCCTGTGTTTTGTTTTTAACTCAAAATAAGTACAGTCTTTAATGAGTAATATATATATAATATATATATATATATATATATATATATATATGGGTCAATGACGAATAAGGATTTTCAACAGGTCAATCTTTTGAGTTTCTTGTCAAGATGAATTGGCACTAGCCTTAAAAAAGGTCATGTGGTGCAACCATGATTCCTATTAAAATACATTAATTTCCTTAACATCTTGACATCTTTTTTTTACGAGTTTTCAGTATTATACGAAAAAATTGTTGTTTTTTTAATGGTCGCGCCACATGATATTTCATAAAATGGACATAATCAGTCAACTTTGTTCGTATATTATGATGGAAATATAAATACAAATGTGTTGCAATCTTACACACTACAAGGACATTTCAGAAATCATGCCAGATAGAAGAAGATTGATTTAAAAACATTTAGAGTGATTCCAAAACAAGTTTTCAAAACCAGAGTCCTGGTCGGACGGTCGCACCACATGACATTTTGACGCTTAAAACGACAACAAAATCCCAAATAACTAGTATTTTTTGTAAAATTCAAGTGAGTCCATATGTGGGAAAGGTTGGAAATATATATTGTATTTTCTTATCCATTTAAACCTTTTTTGAATTGAAAAAAAATCAGTTTTCAGAAAATATAGGCGTCACGTCATTGACCCATATATATATATATATATATATATATATATATATATATATATAATGTTAGGGATGGGCGGTATGGACTAAAACATGTATCACGATAATTTCTGGGCATTTATCCCGATAACGATAAAAATGACGATAAAAAAAATACCATTCAACTCCACCTTTGTAACTATAAATCTATCTCACTCTCAGATCCGCCATGTTTGTTACACAAAAACGTCATCAATGGGAATTTATCCTTCTTTCTTTCTTTCTTTCTTTCTTTCTTTCTTTCTTTCTTCTTTCTTTCTTTCTTTCTTTCTTTCTTTCTTTCTTTCTTTCAGGCTCATTTCCTTCCTTCCTTCCTTCCTTCTTTTTTCCCTTCCTTCCTTCTTTCCTCCTGCTCTCTCCTTCCTTCTTCCCTTCCTCTTTTCTCCCTTCCTTCCTTCCTTCCTTCCTTCCTTCCTTCCTTCCTTCCTTCCTTCCTTCCTTCCTTCCTTCCTTCCTTCCTTCCTTCCTTCCTTCCTTCCTTCCTTCCTCCCTTCACGTACGTTGTGTGTGGATGTAACGCAGAACCATAAATCAGTTTTACACAAAAACATCATCAATGGAATTTATCGTTTTTACTACGAGATGATAAATTGATAAATATCACCCATTCCTAATATATATATATATATATATATAGTCATTTTCCCATGTGTACTTTTAAACTTATAATGCATAAAAAGCTTAGAAATGCCTGAATCAAAGGGCTGAGTGCAGACAGAGTTTATGAATTTCCAAAACATTCCCTGTTGCAGGACGAGCCAGCAACGTCAACCTACTTCCACCATGCACACGCTCTCGAGAGTGTGACATTTCGGGTGGGTATGAAAAAATAGGGCATTTCAGGCTCCCTAAACATGCTCCTCTGGCTGCAGAAAGGCGACGGGAGTGTCTTTGGTCAACCCAAATGACACGTCTGCGCCTTATCTCGAGAGGAATTTCCTCCTCGCCCCTGTGATGTGCGTCAATAACGTGCAACCATTTTCAGTCCGCTCTTTCCCCTCTTCTCTCTCGCGGCCATCTCAATTAGAGGCACATTAATGAAATAAATAACCCTCAACAAACAATGCACTAATAAACACCCCCGCTACAATAAGATGATGAACCCTGCCCCGCAACAATCCGGCGACCCGGCGAAGGAAAAGGGAGAAGAAGGGAGAAAAAAAAGCAAAAGCGATTAAAATCATGAACTGTGCGCGGATGTAGTTTGGAGAAGTCGAGGGGTGGCGTGTGTGTGTGTCATGTCAGCCTATCTATCGCTCTCTCTCTCTCCTGCTCCATTTTGTTCTTAAATTTTCTATACAAAAGATTAAGGGAGGGGAAAAAGACGAGGGAGAGGACGGAAGGAGGAAAAGAAAGTGCCATCATTGATTTCATCTGGAATCCTCTGCCAATCTCCCACGGACGTCCGTCTCAAAAGAAAAAAAAAAAGACAGAGGAAAAAGGAACAGTGTCCCAAAAATTGCCACATTTGTCAGAAAAACCGTATCAATAATAAAAAAAAGCAGGCAACTTGATGTGGCACCGTGACGCCACACTTGAGGGGCGACTTGGGGAGTGATGTTCGGACGAGTCCGGGTCGTAGTAAACACGGTAGTACGAGGACGCGGAACAGAACCGACTAGTGCAGCTGCCTGGAGAGTGTTTCAGTCGGAGTTACGTCGAAAACAGCGACCCAAACAAAAGAATAATCACGCGTCGTATCTACCTCCTTAAATCAACTTGCTCACGCACAAAAATCCACTTTTAAACCGCCTGGGACGACACGCTGCGGGCTTTTAGAGGAATCCTCCGAGGCTTCGAGCAACACAGAACTTGCCCCTCTTTCTTTCTTTTTCTTTTTTTTTTTTTTTTTTTTTTACATTTGACTTTTTTTGGGTTTCACTCAAACGTCACTCCTGAGAGCGCTGTCTTTCTTCTTTTTCTCTCTTTTTTTTACATTGACTTTTTTTGGGTTTCACTCAAACGTCACTCTTGAGAGCGCTGTTTGGCTGGTTTGACACCAGCCACAACAACTTACCCCGAACTTGTGTCACATTTAAACAAGCAGACTATATACACACATAGGCTATATTTATTTATTTATTTCATTCACGGGGGTATATGAGGCTTCAAAACTCCGAGCGACTTTTCCGTGCACTTGCAACCATGTTAAAGTGGCGTTTCATTCGGGCGTCGAGCGCCAGGAATAGTTTCCAACTATTCCGCCGAGTATTTGCTCTTTTTTTGCTGTTTTTTTTTTTATTTGCTCTTTTCCTCTTCTTTTCTTGTTTTAGTGGGGGGGTTGGTGGAGATATATCTCCGCTCCGGCTGACATGTCGCGGACGGCGACCTGCCCGTCGGCCCGCGAGCCGCGCGCCCCCGCGCCGGCTCACATACATGACACACACGGGGGAGCGCGTCCCGGGAGCGCGCAGCCACATACATGCAGGACATGCTTCATGTGCCAATCACCCCGCATGCGAGCGCGCACTCTCTCTCTCACACACACATAAACACAAACACGCACACATAAACACACACTCACGCATACGTAACCCGATTGCATATGAGAAAATGTCCCCAAATAAAGAAGTAAAAAGAGAAGAAAGCAGGGCAGCAACTCCGCCGGCCGTCACCCCGCGTGTTGCTCGGGGGATAAAAAAAAAAAAAAAAAGGGACAACAACAGTCGCAAGCAAAAATTCGCCAAATTTTGGGAAAATGTTCGATCACGCCATCGGCGCACAACCAAGAAAAAGTGTAACGTATGCTATGTAAACACAGCGGCGGATAAAAGAGCAAAAAGAAAGAAAAAAAATGCAAGTAGATAAATGAAGATATGAGACATATGTTGAAAGTAAAAGACTCGGTGTACTTACGGGAGAGGCGGCGAGGAGATTAATGACACGACACGTCATGATTACGTTCACTTGAATTAAATACATTACGAGTTGGGAAAAAAATGGAAATCAGGGTTGTATACAAGCATACGCCGTCCCCCCCCCCTCCCTCCCCTCCCCTCCCCTGCCCTCCCTCCTCCCTCACTCCGTTTGGTCACCCTCTCCTCTCTCTCACTCTCTCCTCCTCCTCCTCCATCTCCCTTTCTTTTCCTTCTCCCTTTTTCTCTGCTTTCTTCTTGCCCCCCCTCTCCCTCTCCCTCTCCCTCCCTCCCCAATTTATCGTACAGGAGTGAGTGAAAAGGGGAGAGCAAAGTAGGAGCGGGAGGGAGAGTGATGTAGGTTGGAAATGTTAATTATAATCTCAGCACGGGCTCCATTTTACAACGCTGTCATCTCCTTCACATTTGTATCCTAAATATGGCATCTGGGGTGGAGGGCAGCAGACAGTTTAGACACTTTTTTATTTCTTTTTTTTTTTTTTTTTGGTGGAACAGGAGACAGGAGGGAGAGGAGGAAAGTTTCGCACCGAGCAAAGTGTTATGAAAGTGATGGCGAGAGGCAGCTCGGGATGTTGTGGCGAGCCACCCCGGAAGCACATGGCTCTATCGTGGAGGGGAAGAAACAAAAAAGTGCACATATTTGTCTGTGGGGTTCTCAACATGAGGCCGGGTGGCTGCCGGAGTCCCTCAGGAGGTCTCCTCGGGGTCCGTCCCAAAGCAGCAGCAGCGGACGGTGCCAAAGGGAAGAATACGTCGGGGATAGGGCTGTTCGATTTTGCCCAAAAATAAAATCTCGATTTTTTTTCTCTCAAAATCCGATTTTCGATTGCGATTACGATTATTTTGTGAATTGACAAAAGGCAAAGAAATGATTTCAAATATGCAGTTTTTTTATTGAACATTTGCCCCATTGGGCTTTAAGTGCAAACTTTGCTCTTATTAAACCAAAAATGAATGAATAAAGTGCAAAACTCTGTAAAATAAGTTGAACAAAAAGTTTTAAAAAATAAAATAAAATATAAAGTTTTATCTCTGAAAAAATAAATCAGCAAATCAGCACTTGCAAACATACAGTAAGTTATATTTCCAATTAAATAAAACAAGACATTTTCTAATTAAACTAAACCGGGTCTTTGCATGCTAAATAATAATGCAACCCATGAAGGAGGTAGAGGTGTGTAATGTCAGTCATTACATTTGCTATTCACATTTGCAAGTTTTTTGCAAGGAACACGAGCCGGTCTACCGCATCTGGTTTGAGGGATGGCCGGTGGCATGTTACAACGCCCCCTCCTACACTAAAGAGCCTCTCCGATGGGGCACTTGTCGCAGGTATTGAGAGGTATTTCCATCAATCATTAATATGTGTGCAGACAAGGTTAAAAAAAAAAAAAAAGTGAAAAATCGATTTTACGATTTTCACGTTTTAACATCGTTCTAATTACATAATCGCGATTACGATTTAAAATCGATTAATCGAACAGCCCTAGTCGGGGGAACAATTGAGTAAAGTTAAAAGTGAAACATTAAAGTGTAGTTTTTGAGTTAAGCTGGTCACAGACCCCGTCACCCCCTTCTGACAGTAAAGCCCCGGTTGTCTTGATCGCTCCATCGATTGCCTTATCAGATTGTTCTGTGGCGTGTTAACGCTGATCGATCTGCTCAGAGGAACGTTTGAGCCACGTCGCCTTAAATCGTAAATAACAACAACATGTTGAATGTTTGCAACCAGGAAATGCGGCGGGGAACCTTGATGAAACAGGCTCACCTGCTCTGTGGGTTGTGATCCCATCAGGAAAGAGACAAACGGAAGAATAACCATCACATCCTGCACTGATGTTGTCTCGTGAGCAGCTGCGACCTCATGTGACCTTCGTGTTATTGTTATACATTGCTGCTACGGTGTATATTTCTCTGTCTCCCATAGTCTTGTCTCTTTTGTCTTCCTCCAAACCAAACCAATTCACTGTCATATATCCCAACCGTCCCATCGTGAGTGATTTCTTTATTTTGTGGTATAACTGGTATAAGATTGTTGCTAAATTCTTAATATATGCAACGATAAAACTTGAAACCTGACAAATATACTACCAAAATCTCCAAGAACCTTCATTTTATTTTATTTAAAAGAATGATTTATTTTCTTTTACGTGTGACTTTTCATACACAAACAGTCCAAACACTGTTATGTTTTTTTTCCTGCTTTTATATTGACATTTGTTGCACTGAAGCTGCAGAGAGTTTCAGAGTTTCTGCAGTTTCCTTGTTCGTTTTCTTCAAAGTTGCTGTACTGGTTGTGCGGCGTGCTCGGGGTCACTGCACGTTATAAAAGCAATACAGTTAATACACTTTCTTATAATCATCTGCGGTTTCTCCCGTTTTTGAAGATCTGTTAAGATTTGGAGATCAGTTGATTGCGTTTCATGTCCAGCCCGTTCTCGCCGCCGCCAGACCGTAAAATAACCACAAAGCCATGTGTATTTTGCCATGTGAGTTCATCTGGACGGTGATCTTGAGCCCGTATCGTGTTCTGTGGTGTTTGTTGACGAGGACCGGATGCATCGTGGAGGAGGACAAGGACGAGTTGTGTCCTAGACACAACCGCCAACACGACGACGACTCCGTGACAGACTGTCTTAAATGTTTTTTTTGCTTGTCACATATTGTATTGATGTTATAAGGCACTCCTGAGTAAAAGGCTGCCCCCCCTCCCACTCCCCGTTGGCAGTGCCTATGTTGGAGCAGGTGCAGCAGCATCACTATTAGCATAAATAATTCCCTGCATTATCCCGTCCTGTCATGGAGGGGCTGCAGTTTACAGCATGGGTCTAAAAATGTCTCATTTAAAAATACACGTAAGCCACGGCAGCTCACTGTAAAACACTAATAACACGTTTGGGAGGGTTTTGGTAAAGAAAAGAAAGGAAAAGAACACGGATCCATCCATTCATCCCTTCAGGTCAAAGGCAGGGCTCCACCGGACCGGTACGGGCCAATCACAGGGTTGTTAATGACCACGACAGGCAGATATTGATGAAGCTCAAGTTCAAAGAGCAGCACTGAACTCTGGGACTTTGTGGGAGTCCAGGCCTTTTGAACACGCTGACAGTGAACAGTTCACAGACGCCGCAGCCACAGAATACCAACGATGACTACGTCTACCGGCGGCTTCCTTCGGTGTTGTTTTGAAATATGCAAAGCAGCTAATAGGAAGCAAAATTATAGGTATGACTCCTCGTTCTGATCATCAGAGGCTAATGATGTGTTAATTGAGAGTGAATCACACCAATCATGTCATGCACAAGCCTCATTTAAACAATGAGCATGATACTGGCATGCATCGAGACATATTCTAGCTGCTACCAAGCCAGTAGTCAGAGCTGGGGATATATTATACTCTTTGTTTTTTTTTTTGTTTTAAAAGTTGGCATTTATTCAATTAATACCAAAAAGACATGGCAGTACAAAAGTACAATTTTCAATCATGTATTTACACCTGTGTAGATGGCAGCCCACTATTGTGGGTGGAGAAACCCTCTTTTCTGCAGGGTGCGCCTCTTTTGAAATCAGCGTCACAGCTTTGTGCCGCTTTTCTTCTAAGGAGAGTAAAACCAGTCGTAATGAAGATGGACAGAGGTAAAGACGAGGAGTTTGGACAGTTGTACTCTGGTCCGGGTCTGTGATGTCACAATACCCTGCTAATCTCAACCTTTTGCTGTTAAAGAGCGAAAGAAACTCAAATTTATGTTCTTGAGATTTCCTAATCTTTAATATATATATTTTTTCACCACCTGGTGAAGTTGGGTCTAATGTCTCCTTTTTTTTTAGCTATTTAAAGGGAAAGTTCGGTTTTTTACAACCTGGACCTTATTTCTGGCATTTTTTATGGTTGTATACTCACCCAGAGGTGTTTGGTGTCATTTGGAGTCCTTCGGAAGATATTAGGAGTTTTTTGCACTCTGTCCTCCGTTCAGTGAGCTCTTCAGCCGTATACTCTGGCTCAAAACGGTAAGGACGTCCATCATATTCAAAGTCGTCGTCCACAACCTCAGACTTTGACAAATATTCAGACATGTTTCAAATAACTAACAGTAAACTAACAGTAGCGAACTCCAGCTGTACACGGAGCGCTGTCCGGGATGCGCGCACAGAGATGACGTCATGAGTTCAGAGGTCTTGTTTACAAACTGATTTATTTGTTACACAGACAACCCCGGATGAAGACAACAGGTCCTGGAAGCAGATCTAGTGATTCATAAAAGAAATGAAGAGTTTCGCGGCAATCATGTGTTATTTAGACGCTGCATCGTCTGTGTCCCGCGGTGCCCTCATGCGCTACCGTTATATGGAGAAGCGGCTCGCAAAAAACTCCTAATATCTTCCGAAGGACTCCAAATGACACCAAACACCTCTGGGTGAGTATACGACCATAAAAAATGCCAGAAATAAGGTCCAGGTTGTAAAAAACCGAACTTTCCCTTTAACACACCAACTTCATAGGAAAAAAAGCTGTGTTTTTTGTTGTTGTTGAATTTCAACCAAAATTGTGTTTGTAGCAAAAAAGTCAACTCCTTAAAGTCCGTTCAAAGTTCCCCAACTTCTTCTCACTGCCTGAAAAAAAGGGATAAATCCAAGTATTCCTTCCTTTGCTATATCCAAATACAATTTAGAGTCAACAACATGGCTGGAAACCCACGCAGGAACAGGGAGAACATACCTGGTACCACAAGCTGGGGTTCAGGGGCGTCTTACTGGGCCTAAATCATTGACGCTGAGCGACCTGGAACAATTTCAAGAGCCTCTACTGGACCAAACACATCCCTGCTCTGAGGTAGGAAGAGTGGCCACCAGGAGCTTCCTATATCGTTTCGGTTCTTCTTCTTTTATTTATTGATGGTTTATATATATAACAATGAAAACGTGCACACTTGTCACTGAGTTACATGGACTGGCAGTTTCCTAACTTATTGGATCTTAGATCACTGTAAAAGGGGGCTACACAGTTCAACAAGATTGGAACCAGGAGGCCTCTAGAAAGAAACGTGCCAGCCGCTGAACCACCAAGCACCCGCTCCTCGTTGGAGCGGGTGGTGAACAGTTGACAGATGCCGCGGCCACAGAATACCCAGAGTGTAGAACGGTTTCTACACTTGAAATGAAAAAAAAAACAACCTTGTTTGTGGGTCTGAAGTTCAGAGAAACACATGTATCAAACATCATTAAACAGTACGTCTTTATCCACACGAAGAACCACTTTCACATCGGCCGCTGTCTCTGGAATTAAAAACATTGTGAATATTACAAGTGAGACATTTGAGCCCATGTGGAGGAGTGAAAGTCTTAATTCTCAACCTTACACAGTCTATCATATGACAAAATTTATACTGGCAAGAAAAGTTCAGCAGATATTTGCAGAGACACGAGAGTAAATGTCTGTCTTTATCACTGCTTCCAGAATCTACAGACGTATCTGATATATTGGGAGTGTGGTTGAATGCATATCCCAGATATTTATACATTCAATCTTTATTTGGGGTGTAGCCTTCTGAACTCTAGATGGAAGTCCAATCCCGTTATTGTTGGCCGGAGACAAAAAGAAAAAAAGAAAGTTACTTTCACATGCTCTTGGCTTAGCTCAAATATTTTCAGAGGATCTTTGCCCTCAGCTTTATCTGCTGTCTGACTTCAGCCCAGACTTTGCTTTTCCTGCGGTTTGTTCTTGCTTTCACTCCTCTGAGTGGCTGACATGGTCGAGTGAGCGTACAGTTTAAGGCCAAATGACGAAAAGCAGAAAGCGCGGAGTCGACTCCACTTGCATGTGGGCTCGGGTGCGCGTGGAGAGGCGAAGCCCACGCGCCACTTTACACCAGCTCTCACCCTTTATGAGGAAAAGTTAGACAAAAAAAATAAAAAAAGAAGTATCACAAAGGCACAAAGTCGGTGAGTAATGAAACCAGAAATATTCATCCTCACATATGCTTTTTTCCTCAAATTCCAATTTGAATACTTTTATTTCCCCCCTTTCTTATGCATTTAGATGTAACCTCTGCCTTTGAGCCTTCGGTTTCTTCCCTATACGCTGAAGAAATCAGTTAACAGAATGAAAGTTGGAATATTTGGCAGCTGCAGGCCTTGGTTTTAGCATTTAAATGTGATGTGCTCCGACTCCGTGTGAAGGTAAATGTGGGCTCAGAAATTCAAATGTCTTTGCTGACGCAGAACATATCTCCTGGATCAGCCATTGTAAGCCCGCTATTGTGTTTCTGAGAGTGACTAAGTCTGTGGCACATGTGCAATGCATGGCAGTCTCCGGCGCGTGCACGCCGCGCATCGGTGTGTGTGTGCGTGCGTGTGAGCAGATCTTGCACGTCAGCAGGTTATATGTGAATAAACAACTGCACGTATGTAGGTATGCTCTGTCTGCCACGGCCCTGTGTGTGTGTGTGTGTGTGTGTGTGTGTGTGTGTGTGTGTGTGTGTTGGCGTGCATGTCTGAGCTGTCGCTCTTTTTGTGTTTGTTTGCATGCACATGGTACATATGTGCCACAATGGCATCATCACCCGCCCCTGACGCTTTGATTGTTTTCTCCGCTGCAGCAGAAATGCGCCAATTAATATGCAGAGAGTGAGTGAGATAGAGATGCACACACACGCATGCACACACACACACACACACACACTCACATACATATACACATATACACAAACCAAAAAAAGAAAAGAAAAGGAGAAAAAAAACACACACACACACACACACTTAAAAAAAAAAAACAGCCGTGAGGGAGGGAGACATGGAGGGAGGTGCTATGGGGAGCAGGAGGTGGAGGGGTGGCAGAAGAGATGGCACAGAGAGAGAGAGAATAGGAGAGATGAAATGAAAGATGAGGAAAGTATGTGTGTTTGTCTGTCTGTGTCTAAGTGTGTGTGTGTGTGTGTGTTTGTGTGTGTGTGTGTGTGTGTGTGTGTAGAGGGGGTAGAGTGGAGATACGGGGCTTGGGTGGAGGGGATGGGGCATATATGGAGGGGGATGAAATCTGATAGATGTTTGAGTGAAAAAATAAGAGGAGAGAAAGAAAAGAGTGAGGGATGAGGATGAGGTGGTGGTGGAGGAGTGTGTGTGTGTGTGTGTGTGTGTGTGTATGGGGGATCAATATGTACATATTCAGTGAGATATGGTGGGAAATCAATCGAAAGGAGGGGGTGGGGGGGAGGAATTGATTTGGGGAGTTGGAGGTGGGATGGGGGGGTCACAAGGAAGGAGGGAGGAGGAGAAGAAGGAGGGAGAGGAGGAGTGCAGAGGTGGAGTGATATGTGGCTACGGCTGCTGTCCTTTTTGTCGCAGTGTCAGGGTATTGATACTGTAATACACCCCCCTCCACACACACACACACACACACACACACACACACACACACACACACACACACACACACACACACACATACAAACACCCCTCACCCCCCATCACAATGCTGCCGTGACAACGACTGTCGCGGCGACGCCTACTGGCACAATGCAGCCACAATACTGAGGGCACTGAAGCATCACACACACACACACACACACACACACACACACACACACACACACACACACACACACACACACACACACACACACACACACACACACACACACACACACACACACACACACATACAAACACCCCTCACCCCCCATCACAATGCTGCCGTGACAACGACTGTCGCGGCGACGCCTACTGGCACAATGCAGCCACAATACTGAGGGCACTGAAGCATCACACACACACACACACACACACACACACACACACACACACACACACACACACACACACACACACACACACACACACACACACACACACTCAAAGAGCAGAGCAGGCCAGAGAGAAAGAAAGAGGGGAAGGAGGGAATGAAAGAAAAAGGGAAGGGAGGAGAGACATGAGGAGGGAGAGGTGGAGATTAAGAGGGAGGGAGGAAGATGGATGGAGAGAAATGGATGGAGATGAAGAGGAAAGAGGGGAGGGAAAAGCTCAGGGACATGGATTGATGGAGAGACAGGAACAAGGGAAGGAATGAAGAAGGGAGGTGGAGGGGAGATATGGAGGGATAATATTACATGTGTCGAATGCCGGAGGGTGTGTGCCCACAGAAACATGTTTAATGGCTTTTATGATTGCAGGAAGGTTGTATGCTGTGTTTTCTCTCACCTTTTTCTTTTTTCTTTTTTTTTTGGGGGGGGGGGGGGTTAGTGATTTATGCAAACAACAAAGTGTTTACGTGAAAGCGTGCCGGATGATGTATGGGGACACTTTTGTGTTTACAGTATGTGTCGAGACGGTACGTGGGAACGAATTCAGCCTGCAGCCGATCAAAACATAACAATCAGCGTTATGTTTCAGAATTTCCAGTCAGGTTTGGTTGATAAAAATGTATTAGTGGAGGAAAGAACACAACTTGAGATTTAGGGAGAATCCATGAAGGAAAAATGTAGATCAGATGAGCTTTTTCACTGCAGAAACAACAACATGATTTTAGTGTTTTATCAGTTTTGACTGAAACTGACTGAGTGAAAACCGAGCCGTCGCAGGTTCAAGTGCTCGTCCTGCAGGTCGGTCCTCGCTCCTTTCAATCACTGGTGTCAAACTAGAATTTGATGCTAGAAAAAAAAAAAAAAAGGAAATGAAATCAAAATAATTACACGCTGCCTGCTCTGACCTCCCTCTGCCAAAATGTCTGCGCTGGCATATTACTGTATCTCCCCCCAACATGCACTCGTTTACAAAGGAAACACTTGGCTGGCTGCCTATAAGTCAGTTTATCCGCGTGAGATGACCAACTTCCCTCTTTTTCCTCCTCTTTTCTTTCCCCCTCACACTATCTCATACAGTGTGTGTGTGTGTATGATCTATAGTTCCCTGCCTCCCTCCATCGCCCCCCTCCCCGCCCCGCTCCCTCACCCTAACCCTTCTTAATATGATGTAAAAAGCTAATCGCATGCAAATGTCTGTTGTCCCGGTAACCGGGCCTGAAAAATCCCTTTGATGTTTCCCCCGACTCATTCTCTTCACGTTCTCTTTGTTCGCCACAGTCTCGCTGCTTTGTCAACATCCCCCCTTTTACCCCGCTCACACTCTCTCCTTCATCTATTCTGCAGCTCTCCTAGTTCTCAACATTGGAGAAAGAGAAAAAAAAGTTCTAACTCCACTTTGTGTCTCCCTCTTTCTTTAAGCCCTCGTCCTTTTTTTTCCCTCCCTCCCTCCCTCCCCCTGGCCCGTCTCCCCCCCTCATGATCCTGCTCTCCCCTTGACTGTGCCTCTCTGTCTGTCTGCCCCTTCGCCCTCGCTCATTTCCCATCATTCCCACCTACTGTCTCCTGTCCTTCTCCTCTGCGGTTCCCGTTCTCATTCCCTCTGTTTTGCCCCTTCCTGTTGCAAACCCCCCCCCCCCCCCCCACCACCACCTCCTTTCTTTATCCACCCTTTATCTATCGTTCCCTTTTCTGTGTCCCTCACATGCACAGATGGACTCATGCCCCCCCCCCCCCCCACCCCCTCCTTAAGAGAATTTGATCCCTGCAACTATTTGATACGGCTCTGCGCTGATGTTATCTCATCATTGGGATTTTTCAGCGAGGCGGCAGAAGCACAGCTGGCTTCCAGAGACGACACCAAACACTGGTTGTTGGTGAGTTTAAGGGGGGGTTGCAAGGTCACGGGCCTCATGTCGGACCTGCAAGAAGGTTCAAAGTCGTAAAGTCCCCTCTCCAACGTTTGGAATCCAGTTTTAATTCACCAGAGAATCATACAAAAGTACATTTATCAAGTAAGCAAACATGCAGCCCACATTACATCCAAAAATAAGAGGAGAAAAAAAAAATGTAAACATCAAACAGAAAAGTTTCTATACAATAATACTGCCTCAGAATTGTGCATGGAAGAGAGATATTCTGCATATGAAAATCTATACTGCAGCAAGAATGAAGGATGATGTTCATTACATTGCTCCCCGATATATAACGCAATGTACCAAACAGCTAACGGCTACGGAGCGCGCGGAGCACTCCGAGCCAACAAATTGTGTATCGATTCAGGAACGGCTCGATGGCCATTTGCAACTTCTAAATTTGGATGCTGGTATAAAAAAACGTGCCGAATGTGAAAGCAGCAGCAGCAGCAGCAGCAGCAGCAGCAGCTGCAGATGTCTGCAGACGTGAGCTTGACCTTTGTACCTTAAGCAGCGCTGCAGTCCGAGCAATCTGCCGCCTGCGTGCTTATTGGCTTTACTGATACGCTCGTTGCCGTAAGACATGAACTACATCACTGTGAGCGTTGATGGAGTATGTGTCTGCTTTCACCGGACTGAATTCTATGTATCCTTTTAATTATTTAGTGCAGAGCATCTGAATAGCAGCGCACGGTGTAACACTTGTATTACTGTGTTATTTATATCTTTACTTCTGGTCATTTTGGGATATCTTAAGGGAAGGGTTTTACGTTTTGGTGCATTTATTAAAAAGTTAGTGCCAGTTGTGACGAAGTTGACCCCAAATACTGGACTGTTTTATCTATCTAGTAAAACTATAGTTTTACTATCTTTTAGAGTGTTACTGCAAAGATGAGTGAATAACTGCAAAAATAAAAAAACACAACTTGCTTCCTAAATAATGAATAACAGAGACTCAGCTAACGGTATTACTACTCGACTTCTGGAAACATAATGACCCTGTAATCATGTTGAACAGTTCTCAGAGTTGCACGTTCTGATTTAGGCGGCCCTAAACGAAGTGACAAGATGATTTTAGTTGGTATTTTTAAGTTGCTAGTCACTTTAGATTCCCTAAAATCTGATTTCAAGCCCAATTTTATTCATGTGTCCCGTCCGTTTCTCCAACTTTCAGGCCTTTGCGTGACTTATTCATGTTAATATCTACTCAGACTTTTTTTTCACGAGTGTGTTTACAAAATAAAACATGAATATGAATTTCTCTGAGCTTGTTGCAACAGTAATTTAAGCAGTGGGTGACAAAAGATGTGGAATATTAAAGAGACGCTGCTGCAGGACATGAGATTTTTGTTTACGTCTCTGTTTTTCATTGTTTCTTTTCTTTTAGTCGTGGTTTGATTAATTGACATCAAGAGGTTTTGAAAAAGTCTGTGAAGCAGACAAATCCATTTCTACCTTTGAGCGAACTCATTTTGCCCACTTCAAAACGACTGTGTCGTCACCTGGGACCGGCGGCTGGACCGGTCACCGTGACGACCGGCCCGTTTGACAGTGGGACACGACGGGAACACAAACTCTTCACACGCTCCAGCCGACGAAAGACGAGCTCGTCGTCGTCTCCTGGCACCGGTGCAGACTTCTAACACGATACGCTAATCTACCATGTAATGTGATGGCAGGAAATCAAGCTCATTTTATGCCTTTCTGGAGAATCAGGAAGGAGAAAATAACAGTTATGTCACTGGATTTAAAGCCTAGAATCCAGCATGAATATCCTGCAACGTATTCACCATCACTCCTTGAAACTCAGAATGTGGAAGTGTTAACTTTTACTCTTCAACTCGGTCTGAATTTAGAATTTTTGCATCGTTTTCATGTCATTTCCGGCTATTAGAGGCCTTCAGCGGTACTTTTAAAGACGGCCACTGTCTCCCGTCTAGGTGCAAAGCTAAGTTGACGGCTATTCCTAATTGTAAATCTTTTAAAAATTTAGAGTAAGAAATGCTTTTGTCAAACGCAGCGGACGGCCGGGAAACGTAAACCCCACTGTGACGTTCTGTTCCAGCTTTCATCTAAAAGCCATGAAGCTGAAAAAGGAGTCAGATTTGATTGAATCAACTGTTGGGAGTGAAGTGAAGCGATGTAGTTCATTTCTTCTGGCCACGACAACGAAACCAGTGAGCTGACATCTAAAAATCAATCCACCTTCCTCCATTTTATGGAGAGAGAAAGAGAGAGAGAGAGAGAAAGAGAGGGAGAAAGAGAGAAAGAGAGAGCATATCAGTCTGGAAAGCTACTCAATAATATCTGTTTGTACACAAATCAGCATTGCACCGACACCCTTGATACCTTTGGCATACAGAATGTGGCATCTTATAATAAAATGTACGGCGATCATTTGAGTTTCAGTACTTATTAGCACACTGAGAGACGTTCAAAAGGCACCAAGATGTTTGCAGTTACACTTTAAAGAGGACTAAATACGGCTAGCTTACACAAATACTTCATGGGGGTTTATAGCAGTCAGATATGATGCTGCGAAACAGTCCTGTTCTTCATCAAGGCAACGCTCACCGTACATGTCAGATGCAACCTTGCCTGTCGTTCATTTAGCCACTGTACCAGGCTAAACCGGCCACAGCGAGAGCTCCAGCATGCCAATGTGAACAGAGCTCCACTGTCTTATAACAATAAGAGGGACTGCATGTGTTGACTGACATTGTGTGTGTGTGTGTGTGTGTGTGTGTGTGTGTTTGTGTGTGTGTCGTCACGCCACTGTTGCCTGATTTACATAGATGCAATCACACCTTGCCTAAGCCATGCATTTCCAGGCAGGCCAGGGAGAAAAAAAGAAAGCCTACAGTACTCCGTTCAGTGTTACGAGGATGATAAAGCACACAATACATTCTAAATCTGCAATCCCATGCCGTATTTACGGCTTGCATATTACTTCCTGTTTATTATCAGATCCTGGAGCATGTGATGCGTACAGTCAGCCAGCCGGGCAGTCAGTGGTTCAGACCAAGTGGTTTGGCCTAGTGGGGAGCTGCGGGGCAGACAATGGCCGCACTGTGTGGCTGAAGTGCCTTTGGTGTCGATGACTCTGCCAGCAACTGAGACTGGCAGATCCAAAATGGCGGAGTGCAGAGAGCCCTGCTGGTGCTTGTCATGGTGTAGCCAGGGCAATTTTTGATGCTTTTTTTGGAGGCAGCTTTTTCCTTTTCAAGGGAGATTGGATTCGAGCTGGGAGGTTTAAACAAAAAAAAAAGAAAAAGAAAAAAGAAAAAGCAAGTGCAGTGCAGCTCCGCCTAATCTGCTGGCATTTTATTTATCTTTGAGGAGGTGAAGGCTACAAAGGGGTAAAAAAAAAAAAAAAAAGGGCCAGGAGAGCCAGGTTGTGGGAGAAGTTCAATTACAATCAAAGGGCTGTTTTCTTTTGTCTTCTCGCTCCTTGAAGTCCAGTTTGGATCAGAGATGTGTGAAGCTTCAAAACCAGAAGGGAAAAAAAAAAATCCAGAGTCCAGTCTCTGATATTAAAAAGAAAGAAAGAGAAATGAGTGTTGATTTGAGCAAAAACAGGTAACATCACAAAGTGAGTAATGCAGGGACGCCCACAATGTGAGCAGCACGTGCAAAAGAAATGAGCATCGGGGTAGGTAGGTAGGCGTGGGATGTAAACCAATAAACAGAGTAAACTCACTTTAATTGAGATGGCGATCACACGGCGGTGGAGGGGGAGTGGCTCTGAGGAGGGAGAAACAGTCACATTTCATATGCCGCGCTTAAGCACTCACACTATAGCTTGTGTGTGCGATCCTCGGTCTGCTGAGGAATATGTGCGTATCGCTGTCTGCCTGTTTGCCCTGCCTGCTCGGGCTGCGTGTGTCCGTCTGTCCGTCCGTCTGCTGCCTGTGCAGCATGTTTGCCAATCTGTCATGTTGTGTTTGCCTGATAAGGAGACTCTGGGAATGTGTGGAGATTCCTCTGATGTTGGGCTGGTGGTGATGTGTGTGTCCCCCCCCCCTCCCACAAATGTATAGAAATGCTTTGACTGTCTGATTGAATCAGTTTAGTACAACTGTATCTAGGGTTGCCACCTTTCAGAAATAGAAATAAGGGACGCCCTGATTTCAGCAGCGCAGGAGCCAAAAAAAAAAGCCCCAAAACTTCTAAACTGCATTAAAATGTGTTTATTTTATATGAAAAAACAGAATGCTTTGATTTAAAGTTTAAAGTGCTTTAATAGCCTTTAACTTACATGACTGTATAGATGTAGAATATAGATAGAGGTGAAGAATATGGTGTAAAAGTTAATTTATTTTAATAATTCAACTAGAATATGGTTTAAAAGTTAATTTATTTCAATAATTCAACTAGAATATGGTGTAAAAGTTAATTTATTTCAATAATTCAACTAGAATATGGTGTAAAAGTTAATTTATTTCAATAATTCAACTAGAATATGGTGTAAAAGTTAATTTATTTCAATAATTCAACTAGAATATGGTGTAAAAGTTAATTTATTTCAATAATTCAACTAGAATATGGTGTAAAAGTTAATTTATTTCAATAATTCAACTAGAATATGGTGTAAAAGTTAATTTATTTCAATAATTCAACTAGAATATGGTGTAAAAGTTAATTTATTTCAATAATTCAACTAGAATATGGTGTAAAAGTTAATTTATTTCAATAATTCAACTAGAATATGGTGTAAAGTTAACTTATTTCAATAATTCAACTTAAAAGGTGAAACTAATATATTACCTAGTCCTCATTACATGCAAAGCAAGATATGTTGAACGTTTATTTGTTATAATTTTAATGATGGAATTGTTTATTGATTTCATAAAATATTCTCTAATTTATTTTTTATTTGGGGTTTTCATAACTGTGAGCCATAATCACCAAAATCACAACAAATAAAGGCTTGAAATATCTCACTTTGAATGTATTGTACATGTATTGTTGAATACATGTATTTAGTGTTGATGTGTGTGTGACAGACGTGTGTATGGGGCGTTAATGAAAATACGGGACAAATCGCGTCCCGTATTAGTTCAATACGGGACGCAACATTTTTTTTCAAATAAAGGACAATTCCGTATTTTACGGGACGGGTGGCAACCCTAACTGTATCAGTAATGTCGCCACTGAAAACTGCTCACTTTTTTTTTCTCTCGCAAATCCAGACATTTCAGAGACTTTCATCCAACAGTCTGGGCTTAATCTGACCTTTCATTCCATAAACCCTCCAATACAAGCTTGTAAAAGTTCAAATTTGGGATGGCACATTCATCCTTATGTTGTTGTACCAACTTTACACTTAAAAAAAGGAGGTTTCTGTCATTTATCCTCAGCAGCAGGCACCGAGATTACAAGAATAAATGGATAAATGGTGGTTGAGGTTGACAGACATGACAAAAGGTTGGAGCTGCCTCCAGACTCGTCTCGGACCATGTTTGGCTTCCTTAAACTACACCCGGAGTAGGAATGGGTGATATTTTACCGCTCACGATATACCGTCAAAAAAATTCCTCACGATAAGAATTTGTCATGTTGCGGTAAAAACGATAAATTCCCATTGATGACGTTTTTGTGTAAAGCTGATTTTTGGAAGGAAGGAAGGAAGGAAGGAAGGAAGGAAGGAAGGAAGGAAGGAAGGAAGGAAGGAAGGAAGGAAGGAAGGAAGGAAGGAAGGAAGGAAGGAAGGAAGGAAGGAAGGAAGGAAGGAAAACAAGGAAAGAAGGAAGGAAGGGAGAAAAGATGATGGGAAGAAGGAAGGAGAGAGCAGGAGGAAAGAAGGAAGGAAGGGAAAAAAGAAGGAAGGAAGGAAGGAAGGGAGGGAGAAAATAGGAAGGGAAGAAGGAAGGAGAGAGCAGAAGGAAGGAAGGAAGGAAGGAAGGAAGGAAGGAAGGAAGGAAAGAAAGAAAGAAAGAAAGAAAGAAAGAAAGAAAGAAAGAAAGAAAGAAAGAAAGAAAGAAAGAAAGAAAGAAAGAAAGAAAGAAAGAAAGAAAGAAAGAAAGAAAGAAAGAAAGAAAGAAAGAAAGAAAGAAAGAAAGAAAGAAAGATAAATTCCCGTTGATGACGTTTTTGTGTAACAAACATGGCGGATCTGAGAGTGAGATAGATTTATAGTTACAAAGGTGGAGTTGAATTGGTATTTTTTTTATCGTCATTTTTATCATTATTGGGATAAATGCCAGAAATTATCGTGATACATTTTTTAGTCCATACCGCCCATCCCTAACCCGGAGAGATCCGTGGCTGTCAGAGGCCGATGCTGCAAAGCTCCAACATTCCTAAAAAGTTTCTCAAAAAAAAAAAAGAAAAGAAACTGCCTCTGAAAAGGACGTCTGTGCACAACATTTCTTTACTTCGTGACTTTCTATAACTGCAGCTGAGAGTTGGAGCTATTTTTGCATGTGAAAAAACTGCTTTCATTCACTTTTTTCTCCCCGGGATCACTAGGTCGTGTGTCTCACTCCCAGCCCACCTGTGAGTAGCTCGTTGATCCGGAGCTTGTCCTGGGGTCCCTCCCAGATGCCGGGGATCCCCCCTCCTTCTGGCTGCCAACGGAGGAGGAGTCTGAGCAGCTACTGTGGACTGAGAGAGACAGAGAGAGTGAGTGTGTGTGTGTGTGTGTGTGTGTGCGTGCGTGTGTGTGTGTGTCTGGGGGTGGAAGAGGTGGCAGCACCAAAATATAGCATATCTTGACAGCATTGGACACATAAATTATTTTTGCCCCAGGCAGTGGAGCAAACATGATCCCCGCCAGTATTTGCATACTATTTGCATGCATGGATTGTTTGACATTTACATTATATTATGTTTATGCATTTTTCAAGTGAAACCCTCCCCACCGTGTCACAAGGTTTTTAAGTAAAGGGCTGATGAGAGCGGGGCGAGTCAGAGAGCGAGGAACCTTGTTCCCTAATCCTGCTCAGTGAAATTCTAGCCCCAGAAATATTGTCCCCGTGGACGATTCACGCACTGACTGAAGGCTTGTGAATGAGACACCTGGCGAGCAGTGTGGGCACTGCATCGAGACGTGATGGGAAATCACTGCAGCCCTAGGGCGGCGGTGGCCTTTGGAGGTTGCAATGTACTTCAGCCGGCTTATTTTTATGCAAATCATTAGAGGGTTGACTCCTCAGCTGCCGGTTGCCTACATGGCATCAGCTTTTGTTTTTTTTTTAAATAAAGGTCATAAAGTATCGCTATCCTGGATCCTCATATCTTAAAGGAAATTTCATTTAATTTCATATTTATTTATTTCGAGCAATAAACATAACATAAGTTACCGGTACCTGCGTGCAACATAAAATTAAACAAATACCTTTTATCAGGTTTATCAGGTGCAGGTTCAAAATACAAATTAATTCGTCAACACTCGAAAGGGAGTGGGAAGAAGAAAACTTATTTAATCCCACCCCTGTTTCTCATTAACAATTTGACAGATTTTTTTTGTTTTTTTTAAGGCTTCCTCCTGTCTCAACATTTGAACCAAAAAAATGAAAAAAAGACCTATATCAAATTATAATAAAAAAAATTCTACAGTTCACTGAAATGAATTGTGAGTATGTTTAAATTCCACGAAGTTGAAAAGAAGGTTTTAATTTTGTTGTCACCGTAATCCCACGATGTCCGTGAGGCCTAAAACATATCCTGAAGAAGGTTGTTATGTCACGGTTTGGTTATTTAGTTCCTCTTTTACTTTTGAAACCTGTGTCTTTGTGTTTCAGTTCTGTTTTGACTTCCCTGGTTCCCATCAGTCCTGATTGTCTGCACCCGTGTCTCGTCAACCCTTCTGTGTATCTGCTCTTGTCTTTCCTTTGCTCCTGCTGCTCCGTACTGTTTCCTCCCTCCATGTTTCCGGTCTGGTTTTATGAAATTCTGATTTTTAGCAATCCTGCTCAGCAGCGCTTTGGGTTTTGTTTAAGTTAATAAAAACACATTTTTTGAAACTCCTGCCTTCTGGTCTCCTGCATCTGGGTCCTATCCACCGCATTTGTGACATGTTATGGATGACACGAAGCAAAAAAAAAAAAAAGGTTTACAACAGGTGATTTTTTTTTTATGATGGTTTGACACAAAAACAAAGTCAAAGAGAAGCAGAGATGTACGAATGTATGAGAAAGGCATTAAGAATATTTAAAAACGATCTCTAAAGTGAGATTAGGAGGATTTTGTGTCTTCCTGAAGTGATTAATACAACCAAACAGATGAAGGAGTCTGGAAGGATTTCAGTGTGTAAAGGTCAAAGGTGCAAGTTCAAACTGGACACCTCAGGCAGCTTGATAAGGAGGACTGTCGTGTGTCAATATCTGATATTTCTGCACGAGCAAGTGGATACCTGGCTCCCAAAGGAGGGCCAAAGTCGAGCACCATGATATGAGGCCACACTGAGACACTCATCCATCGCACAGGGAGGTGCGTCCCGCGGTCGCATGGATCAGTATCCCGGATCTTTTTTTGAACCGTGTGCTTCAAACTGAAGCCGTTATTATCATAAAGTCGACATCCAGCATCTGTCATTGCTTGGGCGGCGTATCGATGTCTTTGGCAAAGTTCATGTGCACCTCTGTGTCGGTAGCATTGCTGCAGAACAGTAAAGTGACGTTTTATCAACATATGCCACCTTCAATGCAACATATTGTCCAAGGACGTCTACGCAGCTTTGCAACAAAAACATCGTCTACGCAGCTTTGCAACAAAAACATTTTAAAAACAGAA